>NC_051154.1:299063190-299229557 GCF_013339745.2 Dermacentor silvarum
AGCGAGCGCGCAGTCGAGCCCGGCCGTGACCAGGTTTGGTTATAAATAGCCAAAATGGGCTATCGAAAACAAATTTCGCCGTCGACTTCGACGAGTTGGCTATGTGGCTACATTGGGCTACTGAAAATCTGTGACTTGGCTTTGTTTGGGCTATAAGGGACACCCTAATCAACGCTCCAGAGGTGCTCTGATGGAGTAGAAACAAATATCAAAGGCTATGTTTTAGCTGACTGAGCCGGCAAGACGCGCCTGTGCGTGTGAGCGTGCGCGAAATGCCATCCGCCCCATCTCCCCCTCCATTCTCTGCGCCGTTGTCTGAGCCAGTGGCTTTGATCTTTGATGTACTTAAACTTACATCGCGCTACACCGTGAGACACCCGATCCCCGGGCATCGGGATGAGCCTGGGAGTAGAGGGTTTTTTACAGTACACTGTACTAACATCGCTATGCTCAGAGAGCAAAAAAATAGGGTCGGGCGATCGTGGCGCCGACGTGAAAGAAGCACGGGTAGATGACACGCTCCAGTGTGTTCACGGCCATGGCTTCTTCGTGAACTATCGCGCCGGGCACAGCTTTCGACCTGCTTCACGTTTCTCACACTAAGCTTTACTGACATTCTTTTTCCTGCGAGATTAGTTTTTATTTTTGCTTACCTTAGAGGTTCATGTCTATAGGTTAGACTTAAGACCGAATCTTCCTCGTAGAGGAGAATCGAACCATGGGGAAGTGGGCCAAGTATGCGAAAAAGTATAAAAAATAACGGGAGCAAGACCCTGAGCCCAAAGTGGATCCTGGTCCGTTTACTTATAGATGATTTGCCCGTAACGTGACAAATGCAAGTACTTATTGTGCTAAGATCGAAACAAGTTTACCGCGATACCATCAGTGCGCCACGTCACACGAACATCATCCAGTGTGTTTGCTTAGCAGGTGATGTGTCGCACTGCTGGCTCGAGGACGGGGGTTGGATCCCCGGCCACGGCGGCCGCATTTCGATCGAGGCTAAATGTTCAAACACCCGTGTACTTGGATATATGTGCACGTTAAAGAAACCGAGGTGGTCAAAATTAATCCGGAGTCGCCAACTGCTATATGCCTCCCAATCATATCGTGGTTTTGGCACGTAAAATCCCAGTACAAGGACATTTGGTTACAACGGGTTGTGCAAAAAGGGATTGCGTTGTTGAATGTGAAAATTTATATAGAAATAAAACTGCAAAAAATGGCTATATTTGGCTACGAAATATTTTGCTCTCGTTTTGTGTTTGGCTACATTTGGGCCAACAATTTCTCTAACTTTGGGCTACGCCGCCTCGTCTAACCTGGCAACACTGGGGATAGACAGAAAGAAGGGGAAAGAGAAGTGGGTGAGTGCGGCCTGGTGCCGCATCTGGCTCAGCTGGCAAACCGCCACCGTTTGAAAAGCGAGTGCAAGCTACGCTACCGACGCTTTTGCCTTTTCCCTGGCATTATCCAAGTTGGGTTTCTGGAAAGCCGGAGTTCTGCGCAAGAAATGCTTAAAGATAGGGGGGTGAAAAAAAGACATGTGTTGATCACTGCTGGAAAAAAAATCAATACCAAAGTTGAGACTAGTGGAGAGCGTTGTAGGCTGCTTTACAGCGTCCAATCCGTGGGTATTTTTACTTTACAGTAAAAGCTGCGAAGAGAATGTTAATGTATACATCTACAGATACCAATAGAGAAAACGTCTGGCTCGAAATTGAGAAGAGAAAAGAAGAAAATGCCCCATCAAGTTTACCACTCTGTACATCCAATTCGTGGGTACTTTGACTTTACAGCAAAAGCTGTTAAGATTGTGTTAGTGTAAACATCTACAGGTACCAATACAGAAAACGTCTGGTTGGAAATTAACAATATAAAACGAAAAAGAAATGCCGTATCAACTTTACAACTCCGTAGTGAGTGATATACCAGAAACGACACATTTCTACAACTTGCCTGTATGGGGTCATATGATGGCGACAGAGACGTAAGTACGATGGCGCAAAGGTAAGGCAAAGGACGTGGGCTTCTTAACGGTTTCACTTTTCTATGGACACCTGATGTACGCAGACATGGAAAAGGCACAGAATAACTTGAGTAATACAAGGGATGGGAAAGATGCTTTATAATTACGTGGGTACAGATGCAAGAGTATAAGTGGGCAAAAAAATCAGATAGGCGCCGAACTGCTATGCAAATATTAAGAATACAAAATAAAACAAACTCGTATTCCAACTGAACAAGCTGTAGAGAACCACGTTGGTTCGCTATCGTGACTCCATATAGCGACTTTGCCTCGCGAGCGCAAAGGCTTCCGTGGCTTCCGTGAGCTCAGTCGCTTGAATATACGGGGCTCAAGGATGGTATTACAGAAATTACCTTGGGCAAGTTCAAGATTCTGGGCTTTTATGTGCCGAAACAATTGTGTGATTATGAGGCAGCGGTTGTGTGGGACTCC
The DNA here is from genome assembly GCF_013339745.2 of Dermacentor silvarum. Taxonomy (NCBI): domain Eukaryota; kingdom Metazoa; phylum Arthropoda; class Arachnida; order Ixodida; family Ixodidae; genus Dermacentor; species Dermacentor silvarum. The sequence goes on from NC_051154.1 coordinate 299,065,652, forward strand.
GGATTAATTTTGAGCGCTTGAGGTTCTTTAATCTGCTACTAAATGGCAGTACACGATAGGTTTTATTCTTTTTTTTTTCACCTTGTGAAACTTACGAGTCTTAGCCATACTTCGAAAGAGCTGTGAAAGAAAAGAAAAATTGTCATCTACTTGACTATAGGACGAAGCTGCAAAGAAAACCCGTACGGCATTTTTCAGAAAGAAAGCTTAGCAATTGAAAAAAAAAAGTTTGGTCTCGTTGCTGCGCGACAACGACTTGAAATTGATTCAAGCAGTTAGCGAAGGTGGTATTGTAGTAGCCAATTCCAGGACGTGCCGACAGTTGGCGCAAAGGCCCTTCTACGACAATTTCGAGTCGCCCGTAAATTTCCACCTAACAAAGGCGAAGAAGCTTGCCATCGAAAGTTGCGAAAAAGCAGGACGTACGAAGTTGGTAGTCATGCTCAAGCGCTGAAAAGAGCTTTGCCTTTCAGCCTTTATCGCGGCGAAAACCCACAAGGAGGGCACCCCCTATAGCGTCATCGTTTCCGAGGCTGGAATGTGGCAAAGGTGTCTGTGGTTTTACCTGCTAAACTGCTTGTCGTTGTTAGAAGTGAAAGACCCGTTCTTGGTCCGCAGCCCGGCGTACAGGAGGGCATCAATGAGCATGGCGTCTTGCGCTACCAGAAACCCATCAGCACGAGTATTGCCAATTTTTTTTAATTGCTGCTCCTTTATCGGTGCTCCACAGTGGTTAGGCACAATGAGCAGTTGTTCGTGTAAAACAATGGAGTCTGCATAAGCTCCCATATCGCCCCAATCTTGAGCGAACTTCTCCTCGTACACTATGATAGGCTCCTGCAGGAAAGAACACGTTCGATCACTAAAATTGTTCCGCTGCGTCCGATGACTTCTAGGTTTTAATCAGTGCCAAACCAGAAGCCAATGTGCAAGTAGATCATACTGTCAGTGACTTCCAGTCCATTTTCCAAGGTCTCACTTTAACTAAGGAACTGCCCATAAAAGGCGTAATTCGCTTTCTTGACCTGAAGTTCGACCTGACCCCCCCCCCCCCCCCCCCCCCCATCTGCTAGGCATATGCGCCTAGCTCCAAGAAGCACCTACTTCCCTACACATCGGGACACTCGATAATTGTCAAACGTGCCAATGCACTTCGAGCACTCAAAAATGCCCTCTATGATTCCTGCCATCATTATATTCAACGAAGCTTCAACAGTCAAATCAATTGCCTTAGAGCAAGCGGCTACCCGGAAGACCTACTTTGTACCTTGTCTGAGGTTCTTGAGGAGAGATCTGAACATTTGGCAGTCAGCGTTCGTCCTGTGTTATTCCTTCTGTCCGTGTTTTTACCGCTGTTCTTTATACCATGAATGCCTGCAAACGAGCTCACCTTCACACCCTTTCATGATACAAGGTTGTTCGGAGTAACTAGACGAGTATAGCAAACTATTTTTGCGGAATTCCTCAAGGTGCTACATACGAGTGGATGTCAATTTCTTACTTTCATGAGCTAGAGAAGTATACGTACTCACTGAGGCTCGCGTATGCTACTGTAGTGTATTGCGAGCGCCGTGTCTTAGAATTACTATTTGTAAAGGATCAACAATGAACTATTCCTCTGGCAGAAATTCTTAGTAGAAAAACCTGCTTTCCTACAAAAGTAAAACATAAATCCTCGCTTCACTCGTTTTACAGACATTGAAAGAATGATAAGTAGTCTGCAGTATACTTGATTAGTTCACATCATTCGTAGCTTTAGACAAGGCAGAACCCTTAAAATGTAGTTCACTGTAACATATTGGCTTAGGTCTGCTGTAATTTGTTCTCTGTTTCCTGTGTGTGCCACAGGTAACACGTGCATTTAGCGACATCGACTCTCTTCGTTGCACATTCGCGAGCATTGGCATTTTTACTCTTTTTCTACCAGGTTCGCCCGCCCAGAGTAGAAGGCAGTTCGGCGTTGTACGCACGGAACGGTGAACAATGACGACATAACGCGCCCGTCGTGTACCGGCTGTCTCCTTGGCAGCGCTCTGTCACAGCTGTTAAGGCACAACAGTTCCAAGCTCTGCAGGCATTCATACTGCCACGTCTGCCGTGATTGTCTTAGCTGAGAGGCTGACTATGCGGCCGTGGTTGATCGCGGGGCCACCGAATTCACGTAACACACGGCGCTGGTACCGTGGGTTCACTAGACGTGTGGAAGCGGATTCAGGGCCCTTCTACGCTGAAGTGCTGGTCTGCTGGGGCAAGGCTCGTCGTCGAAGTCCACGGCAAGCGCTACGACCAAGTCTGGGCGCTGCTATGCCCGAGGCGATTGTCCAGCGACATGGTGGACCCACTTGCGCCGAGCGCCAGCGTATTTATTCTGTGATTTTTTTAATTATTTCTATGTATTTGTGTGAATGTAGTATTTTTCGATGTGTTTTAAATACAGTTATTCGTTATTGAAGTTTGTTGCTGCGTGAGTCGATTCCATGTTCAAGCATTTAGTGCGCACTGACAATGGAAAAAATGAAATGAGCCCTGTATTCTATAATTTTTTTCTCACTCTCAATCTATTATTTCTTCTTTAAATTACAGGTAACAATAGTTATGAGATCCTTATCAGTCAAACGGCTACAACGTGATATTCAGAATACCACGTGATCATATGCATGCCAGGCCAGACAAATGGTTCTGTAGGAATATTCGACTCTAAAACGCTGAAATGAATTGTTATTCACGTTTGCATACAGTCCTCCGGAATAACACGCGCTCCTCGAAAAGATGTTTGCTAAAGCGGCCATGATTCCGCCTTCCTTGTGAAGAATTCTTAGAGGGAAAGTGCAGCAAGACACGAACACATGCTAATATAAAGAGAAATGTATCGGTGGCTCTCTTACCTAAGAGAGGCTTGTGGACTGTTCGGGATGGTAGCTGAGGTACACAATTCCGTGAACATATATTTTGCGCATGTCGATGAAAATTATTATGCAGATGGGAAATTTCCTGTTTCTGTCGCTGATGCTCTTTTCTATGAGCCGCGACGATATTGCGCATCGTAGCCTGCGAGGAACTGAGAGGGGTGTTTTCACTGCGGGACCTATTTTTGACGCTTCCGCAGATCTAGAAGCCACAAGGATGGTGCCATTGAAGCGAAACGCTTAGCAAAACATTATTATATTCACGAAAAGTCGCGTCAACCGACTTCGCACGTGCAGACTAATACTCTGCAAACTCGCAGACCAATCAATTGCGCAACGCTAAGGGCAGCAATATCTCGCGAAGCAGCCGTTCTTCTTCGGAATGTGGTAAACAAGAAAGAAATGAGGCAACGCTGAGCGCAAGGACAACTTTATTGAAGGATCCGGAAGGTTACGCTGCTAATGTACCGACCACGGGATATTTTTTTTCTTTCAATTTATTTATTTTTTCAGTTGCCTAGTCTATTTTTATTTCTATTTATTCAGTTTATATATAGGCCTTCTCAAAATCTGTGTTATCAATTATTTGCCGAATGCTTTGTTCTGAATGTTCAACTTTACCCTTTGTACGCTGTGCGTTTCATTCCATCCAGAGTGGCCAATCCACCTCGTGGGTACGGCGAAAAATTTTGCATATTCAATTCCGTGAACATATATTTTGCGCATGTCGATGAAAATTAGTGTGCATATGTGGAATTTACGGTTTCTTACGCTGATGCTGTTTTCTATGAGCCGCGACGATATTACGCATCGTAGCCAGCGAGCAAGTGCGAGGGGTTTTTTTACACAGTGGGACCTTGTTTTGACGCTTCCACAGATTTGAGAAGCCACAACGACGGTGCCATGGTAGCGATATGCTTCGCAAAACAATAATGTATTCGTGAAAATTCGCATCAACCAAATGCACACGTCCAAACTATCATTCTGCAAACTCGCAGACCAATGAATTGCGAAACGCTAAGAGCAGCAATATCTCGCGAAGCAGCCGTTCTTCTTCGGAATGTGGTAAACAAAGAAATGAGGCACCGCTGAGGGCAAGGACAACTTTATTGAAGCAGCCGGAAGGTTACGCTACTAGGGTACCTACCGACCATGCGATATGTTTTTTCTTTCAATTTATTTATTTTTTCAGTTGCCTAGTCTATTTTTATTTCTATTTATTCAGTTTATATATAGGCCCTTTCAAAATCTGTCTTATCAATTATTTGCCAAATGCTTTGTTCTGAATGTTCAACTTTACCCTTTGTACGCTGTGCGTTTCATTCCATCCAGAGTGGCCAATCCCCCTCGTGGGTATGGCGTAAAATTTTAAATATTACATTTTGGGATTTGCGTGCCAAAATCGCCGTCTATTACGAGGCTCGCTGCACTCGGGTACTCATGGATAAATTTACCACCTGGAATTTTTTAACGCGCACCTAATTTATAGTGCAGCAGCAGGTTTGTCCCACTCCTTTCGAAATTTCCACCCCGCGGCCAGGATCGCACCGGCGACCCCTATCTCAGCAGCGCAACGCCACAGCGCTACCGCGTTATAAAAATTGCGATTTTGGAATTACTTTACTGCCATTTCGTGAGATGCTTCATTGGAAGTCAATAAATACCGGGGAATATATCAATCGAAGCAGTACGTTCTTCGTAAATGTTTTCTTTTGTTCACAAAAAAAGTTCTTCAAATTTTGAACGTTTCCCTGGTCTTCCACACTGATTACTTAGAACGCAATTTGCAACGTGTTTTCGACCGTAAAAGTTCTACCGTTTACTTGAGAACTGGGGCTAGTCTTCTGGAACTTATTTCTTTGGGAGATTTTTGAAAGTTGAACTCTTATGATTAGTTATTCGAGAAAAAGGAAACTTTCTTATCTAGTATCATTATTTATTCTCGCTTCGTTGTATTGATATTTATTGCCACAATGGCGACAATAGGTCATGTTTGACGAACGTTCAGATTTGACGAGAGTTTCAGCGAACGCGGATTGAGTGGCCTAGAGGAATTTATAGCTTAATCTAATGCGAAGTGGCCTTCCTCACAGAGAATTCTGTTTCCAAGTGGAAAACACTCTAACTATTTTATTTCTCTCTCTCTCTGTGTCGTATGATAATATTGACTAAGAACTGAGACAGCGGAGAACTTGCCGTTGGCGTCGATTGTGGCAAGACTAGAAACCGCTGTGATATGGGCCTAGTGGTAGTGGCGCAGCTTTGCAGGGAATTAGTCCGGAATTCATCGAGGCCCCAGATAGCAACACGCATTGCAGATACACCTGGTATATTCATAATGATCATGACAAGCAACATTTCATTGTCTTTCAGATTGAAACGAGTTGCTTTTGAATGAGAAGCATACGATCGAACAGTTAAGTACGCTGAACCAGTGCAGTGCGCAAGATTATGGTATATATAAATGTGGTAAAGACCAACGTAGCATATCGCGCGATTTTGTTACACGTGTTGGGTAATATTGCTAAAAGCCGCAGTGCATGAGAATTCATATGCATTTCGGTTTCTCTCTTCCGCAAGGCATGTAATTTGTGCAAGGTTACACAAGTCTAAGTTTATCGCAAATGACAAAGGCGTGTATACAGGAATCGCTCGTAAAATATTCCTTTTAAACAATGACGCTAGAAATAGTGCGTCCTTTCATGAAGGAGAACTGAAATATGCATACATGCCTGTGACTATTGCATGCATGCATGCAGGTGCCCATTCAAGTACTATTCTAGAACGTTCAGTTGATATCCGTCGCTGAAGTCCATGGGACATCCCTATGACTTCCTAACTTTAGACGTGGGACTTTCGTACTTGTTTGGAATCTCCTTAGGATATTTGGTGTTGCCTGAGGCTGTTACTATCGCCGAAAGTGATCGCCCGAGAGTACGTCCCCTGTAGCCGGACTACTCTCTCGTGTTTTCCTCAGGACGTATGTGGCGTCATCTAACGGAGGCGTCGCGAAGTCGGCGTGCGTCCTCCGAGATGCGTGGCGCGCCGTCCAAGGCGTGTTTCCGGCTCCCTCAATAGCTTCCGCCGCATGCAGCCAGCAAAAACATAGCCTTTAAAATCAGCATCTGTTTATCAAGAGGGCACCACCACTGAGGCGTGGATTTGGACTGCCCGCACGCAAAGCGTCGCATAGTGTTGGGCTGCTGTGCTTGAGGGACCAGTGTTAGGCGGGTTACATTTTTTTCACGCCCAGCGTCAAATATATTTTTAAGGAACTTGGTTATTAATTTCGCTCAGAAAAGGCCAGTGAGAGAGCATACAAAGCGCAAAGTGGCTGAAGTTAGATCCCCCAAAATTATTGCTAATCGCATAACCAGCTGGGATCAAGGCACGGCACCATATTTCCAAAGCTCGGGGTATACGGGTGGTAAGTTCCTTAACTACGGGAGATTGGTTAAGAAGCAGGCGGTTTCAACTATGTTAATAAGAAATTTATTAAACAATAAATTTGCATAGCAGTCATTAGAAGAATACTATTAAAAATTTTGAGATAAAATAAGTTTGACATAACGAAATGAAATATTAGGAATAATTCGTAATTCTAGAAATTCAGCAAGGTTCTCTTTTTGTATCTCTAATTACGCGCCGTCGCCAGCCTTCAATCGTCGTCTTTCTTTTCCACGTCATCGCGAGCCAGCGAGTACGCGCGCATCCTATCTAGGTAAGGCTGACTAACTTAGTACAGACTACTTAATTCTTTTATTATCGCTTCGTTTCACATCTTCAATTATTTATTTCTTTTCCTTTAATTTTTATTACTTATTTATTTCTAAACTGATTTATTTTAAATTTCTATCATAATACCACCCGGTTCGTGGCTTATCCCCCACAGTGAGTTGTGCCATTGATTGAGGCATCATCATCATCATCATCATCGTCGTCGTCGTCTTTCTTTTCTACGCCATCGTGAGCCAGTGAGCACGCGCGCATGCTGGCTCGCTCCACGGTGTTCGATTCAGTCCGGTTCCCTCAAATATTGAAACCTCCAGAGTAGGCCGTGGAAGCGCGCAGTTCCTAAACGTCGCCACGACTTACGCCAACAAACGACAAGCGCCACCGTGTTTTCGGCAGCCCTCCCGGTAGAGAGCAGTGGACCAGCGACGGAAAACGACAAATGTACTTTGCTCCTGGTCTCGACAGACAGCGTCGAGCCCATGTCGGACAGCGATGCCCGCACCACCTTCTCGAAGCACCGAGAGTGCGTGGCTGCCCAAGACGTGGCCGCTGTGCTGGACGACGGCCTCAAGGCGGTATTTTGTGCCGCGTGTGCACACTTCGTCATGCACTGCCCCAACCTCGTTTACGAAGCGTCTTCACGCCTCACGTGGACCACTGGTACAAGCCAGCCTCCGGCGAAATTCGCTCACCTGATACTTGCTCAGTGGTGCTCCATAAGAGAGCCCGTGGACGACCAGGGCCAGCGTCGACGCTGCGAGCGCTCCGTAGGCAATACGCGAGGTAAGACTAACTGCTTTCCAGCAAAAACACCAAAGGCCTGCAGCAGCCTCATTCAATAACTTTACTCCTTGCCCGACTGCTGTCGAAAGAGACATAATAAATGCATGAGCGCCGGCCGGAGCCTTCGGCCACGATTGAATTAGCCGAAAAATGAAATTAACCGGAATCAAATTAACAGAAAACGGACGGTATTGACGTTCTTTCTAACGAGGTTTAACTGCATAAGCACATTTCGTTAAATTAAGGTTCAAAATACATGGTTTTCTATAGACAAGAAGTTAAAGAAGCCTGTATACTTCGTGATATTCAGAATTTTATTAAATAGATATTCGTTGTATGAATGTTTCACAGTATTATAAAGGTATTTCTATGTCACATGGGACTTCATTGTTCTTATAAAAGAGTTCAGCTGCACTTTTATCGGAATTTAAAGAGCATGGCCATGTTTAAGAATACTTGACCTACATTCCACGCTGCAGAGAGGACATTGTAAGTGCCATCAACCGTAACCGTGTGCTGGTGATTTGTGGCGAGACTGGATCTGGAAAGACCAAGCAGGCTGCCCAGTTCATCTTTGAAGACTACAACCGTGGAGGCCAAGGCTCCAGGTGCAATATCGTGGTCACCCAGCCAAGGAGGATTGCAGCAATCTCCATGGCAAAGCGGGCGGCTCTCGAGCGGCATAATGAGGTTGGTTAATATATTTAAGTGAACCTTTCTTTGTCTCTTCTTTCGACTTTTGCACTGCTGCTGCTGTCGCTGTCTTGCACGCCACGTCGGTTGGTGCTTTATGGCAAGAGCGCGGCAGAGGGGAACGGCGACATGAAAAACTCATTTCAACCTTTCCATTGCACTGCCACTATGACTGGCGTAATTATCGGATACTCCCCCGCAAAAGCATTCCAGAAGCTGCAGTGTTTACCTTTGTACTAATGTGTAACATTCCAGAGGGGAGCGAGATAGAATGGTAGAGAAGAGGTAGGGAAAGGAAGCAGAGCATGGGGTAGAACCGACGCAGTCATGAAATGAGTGAATAGCAACCTTGCTACTCTTTTGTCAGAGCCCACATACGTGGAGGGAGGGAGGGAGATGAAGAAGGTGACGTAAGAAGGTAAAGAAACGCTACTACTACACACGACAGCGGTTGCGGACAAACTGGATAAATTTAGGATAAATGTACGGTACGTTTGTACTGTGTCTGAAAATAAACACCATGCAAATTTGTCTTGCGAACAACTGACGCAGCGTGTTCAGACGCCAAGCCACTTTAAAGTACCGTAGCGTCTAGGCGTCACTACGGAAGCGACTACACGTCAAATCAATACTTCTGTGCCCACCACGGCAGCTTTGCGGCGATGGCGTTTCTCGTGGTCGCGGTTTTGATCCGACTGCGGCAGCTGCATTTCGAAGGGGATGAAATACAAGAACGATCGTGTACTTAGATTTAGGTGCATATTAAAGAAACCCAGGGTAGAGCACTGCACGGGCTCGGGCTTACCCGAAAGCCCCAGCCCGGCCCGGCCCGTGGGCCGGGCCGGGCCGGGTAGAACAGTTTTTTCACGGGCACAGTTTTTTCACTTAGATTTAGGGGCACATTAAAGAACCCCAGGGGGTCCAAATAATCCGGAGTCCACCACTACGGCATGCCTGATAATCTGATAAATCTGATAATCAATATGATGATAAACATAAATCAAAGTTTACCACTTCGGCCACGATGCCATGGCCACGCATCGTGGCCACGCTGCTTAAACCACGCCTTAAGGCGAAATTTGCAAGTAAGCAAATTTCGCACCCCAACTTTACTGCAAAAATTTTGGTACAGGCTATATTTGCAAAAATATGGTATCCTTCCTTCATGACAACATTAAATAACTGCAGGAGTGGTACTGTTAAGCAAAAGTGTTGTACTAGACAATTTTGTTGACCACAAAGTATAATTTTACTGTAGATCATTTGCGGTACAATAAGCTGACATTTTTTTTTCTTACCTCTGGTTGGTAAAAAAATTGCACTTTAATTCGCATACGACTCGCACTTGGCTTTCATTATTTCAATTTGTTTTTCAATTGTAAACTTGCTATTCGCACACTCCTAGTCGTATCCAATGACGCAGCATGGGAACATTGTAGTGTGCAGTTTATTGTACCATAGAGCATATACACAAAAAGTTCATGCGAGCTGCTCTTTCGCCCCCTTTCACGCACCGTAAATTTTATCAATAGCCGTTGTATCTTTTTCAGAAAAAAAATAGAATGAACATTACTCATCGTCCATGCTTATGGGCTGCGTCTACATGCTTGTTTTTTGCATCATATTTCGATATTTGTGGTTACTAAATTAAGAGGTAGCAACACAACGACACCTTTGTGGTTGCCACGTTTTTCGCCCAGCTTTTTTTATAGAGTTAGTATACTAACTATGTAGAAGGAACAGCTAAAGATTGTGAGAAAAAAGAAATTAGCCGCTCTAATTGCTGATTCCTTCCACAAAGGGGTTCAGAGGTGAACAGTAGCAGTGGGTGGCATTTACCCTTCCGCCTACCGTGCGGAGAACCCTGAGGTAGCTCAAAATATGTTTATTCAACGGGCAAAAAATGCAAATACAACCGCCGATTGATTTTTTTTTCAGATGCCACGTTTTTCGCACCTGTACGCTTACTAGGACTCCGTCACCTACCCCTATAACAATGGAAGCCGAGACATTGGATGGCGCACAATGTGCCATTTAGTTTTTCGGACACAATCCGCATGTGTTATGGTGCAAACATGGCTTATGTGAACAAACTTGTCGCCACATAGCAAACTGCGACTCTGCCTGCCGACTGTCATGCAAGGAGCACTGATTAAGACTAGTGACAGGTAGTATGGTTGCGATGAACATTTGCCACTGGCTGATGAAGTGGCTGCAGGCACATTGTGGTCCGCTCTGCAACATTTATACAGCCTTTAAATTAGGTGGCGCTCATGCACAAATTCTACTTTTCACTGCAGATAGGCTTCAATGCAGGCCACTCACTGTAGCGTCTTGCACTGGTATATAATATTGTCATGCCTGTAACTAATGTTGCAGTTTTATATCACCTGTAGTGCACTTTTATGCAATTCATTATCTTGAAACGGGTAAACGGGTAAAGTACAGCTGTACGTAATTTTCTGCTTGGTGTAACATTAAAATAAAGAAGCCAACGTATTGAACGAGATAATTTTCATTCCTGCAGCTGAGCCACACCTTCAGCTTCCAAGTCCGTCTCACTAAGCAGCTGCTGACGAGCCGCGGAGGCATACTCTTCTGTACAGTCGGCATCCTGGTGCGGCACTGGCAGCAGAACGGCGAACTCGTTGACGAGGTCCATGAGCGTGACGTCTCAACCGACTTCCTGCTCGTGAGGTGCTCTCCATCAACAGCACACTGAAGGTAGGCTTTTCTTCATTCCTGTAGCCGCATACCTTCCAAACCTCCCCGATTTTTTCGTAAGGTTTTACGCATTTTTACGAAAGTCGCCGTATTCACTCGCATTATGCTCACAGCGCCCACGTTGGCCATCAGAAATTAGAATTCTTTTTCCGCGAGTAACCGTCGCACCCTCAAATAGCTGCAGCAATGGTTGTCTGCGTGTTCCGACGTCATTGTTAACATTAAATAAGGTTTGCCAGAGTCACTTTATGATCTAGTCACGCCAGTTTCCGTTGCACTTTTAGTAAGTCTACCATGCATTTTTAATAATTCGCCTTCAGCAAACACCTTTCATGGCACACACATAGTCGAACCCACTTATAATGATCCCACATATAACAATCTATTGGTTATAACGACCACATTTCAGTGCACTTATGATTTTCCGTCTCTGCATGTTAAAACTGATTTAAATACAACGAATATCTTTTTTTAATATCCGTGATGGTAATAAATGTTGCAGTTTCACCCGAAACGCGAAGCATCAATTCCGATAGCAAATTAGTAGAGAGTCGAATCCCGGCCACGGCGGCCGCATTTCGATGGGGGCGAAATGCGAAAACACCCGTGTGCTTAGATTTAGGTGCACGTTAAAGAACCCCAGGTGGTCCAAATTTCCGGAGTCCCCCACTACGGCGTGCCTCATAATCAGAACTGGTTTTGGCACGTAAAACCCCATAATTTTTTTTAAATTAGTAGAGAGGTACACGGCGTAGGGATAGTAGTTTTGTCGCCTGCATAAACTTCGACACATTCGCTTACTACCTGAATTAACAAACGTGGTGTGTGCGCGCACAAGCAAACATGAATAGATCACACACGAAGAGCGCAGACAACCACTTTCAAAACGCTCGCGTGAACAAGCGCGGCCACCGCAGCGAGCGATGGTTCGTATGGTCTATCGCTTCAACGGAAAGTGAGCGGCCGAAAGCACGGCGCATACAAAGGTCAGAGCCATGTGGAGATTGCTTCCAATATATTGTCACGAGCAATAGCTAAGACAAAGACATTGTAGTGGGGCTGGGTCTGAGGCTCTCTTGTCGGACTGAAAACCTGCTGGAACCTGTACGCTCTGTGCAGTCTTGACTAGGCAAGCGCTAGCCGTTCACGGTTAATTAAATACTCCCCGTAACATCTTTTTGGTGGAGGTTGCGGGCTCTATTCCACCCGGCCCTGGATCTTCGGAGCGGACGCCACGTTTCTCCCGCCTCCAGGGCCGAAGACAGTACGCAGTCATCGCAGCCCGCGCCTGCGGCGCCGCAGACCGTGGTCCTTTCGCAGCCCCTCGACCCCGGCACGTTTTGCGGCACGGACAACAAAGACGTCGATGATTGGCTCCTATTGTACGAGCGCGTCAGCAAGCACCACAGGTGGGATGAGACTCTAATGCTTGCCAACGTCATTTTCTACCTACGGGGCACGGCTCGGGTGTGGTTTAACACGCACGAAGAAGAACTTACAAGTTGGGACCTATGCAAGGAGAAGATGCGTGCACTGTTTGGCCGATCGGCCGCGCGCCAAATGACAGCCCGGCACGAGCTGGCGGCCAGAGCTCAGACGTCCACGGAGTCGTACGTCGCATACATTCAAGACGTACTAGCCTTGTGCCGTACCATTGACAAAGACATGCCAGAGACGGACAAGGTTGGCCACGTGTTGAAAGGCATAGCTGACGATGCCTTCAACATCCTCATGTGTAAGAACTGCACCACGGTTGACTCCATTATCACTGAATGCCGGCGGTTTGAACAAGCCAAAAGCAGGCGGATTACTCAGCGCTTTAACAGACTCCCGAATACAGCTGCGACATCCTCGTGCGATGATCCCGTGACGCCCCCTCCGTTCTCGCCGCCTAACAACTTGGCCAGGATTGTTCGCCAGGAGCTCGAAGCCATGGCTCCAGCCGCTTATCAGGCACCTGCTCACGACCATTTGGCGACAATATCTCCCATTCAGGCCGTCGTACGTCAGGAGGTTGCCAATATGGGCGTCGTATTTCCACAAGCCCCCAGTTACGCCCCTCCGCCCATGTGCGCGTCCGGTCCTCCCACTGAACACCACACCGCCCCAATTGTTGCTGCTGCCGCTTCCGCTCCCCGGTTCACACCCCGCTACCGCAACCCTTCTGAGTGGAGGACGCCTGACGATCGACCAATCTGTTTTTCCTGCTCTCGCGTTGGCCACATTTCACGCCACTGCCGCAATCGTCGGAATTACCGACCAAGTTTCCCCGGTGACCGCCGCCAAGATCGTGGCCCGTACTACAGCACATCTTTTCTTGACGACCAACTCCCGGCCCGTGATCCTCTGCGTCTTTCTTCGCGCTCAGAATCGACCTACGCCGATATTGCCGCACAAGGACACTGGTCCAGCCGATCGCCGTCACCTCAGAGTCGCCAGTCGCGCTCCCCTCAACGCCGTCGATCTCCTTCTCCGGCTTCCTCTGGACACCACCCGGGAAACTAGCCAGTGCAGCTCCGGGAGGTGAGGCTGCATTGACGACAAGGACCGCAAAACCTCTATCGACCCCTACTTCAAGACGCAAATTGCTCGGTGTTCTCGTCGACGGCGTGCCCGTTACTGCTCTCATCGATACTGGCGCCCACATATCTGTTATGAGTTCTACGCTCCGACGCCGCCTACGCAAAGTGCTGACACCTGCCGTCTCTCCTACTGTGCGAGTTGCTGACGGCACCCGAACACCTGTTTTGGTATGTGCACTGCCCGCGTTACTGTTGCCGGCCACCACACTTCAGTTCTCTTCGCCGTTCTCGACGCTTGCCCACATGATGTCATTCTTGGCATTGACTTCTTGAGCGCCCACTCTGCCCTCATCGATTGTTCTTCTGGCATTTTGCGGCTCGAACTGCCATTGTGTCCTGATGACACCGCATCAAGTAACGCTCGCCTACGTTCCCTGGAGTTTCTACGACTACCCGCGCAGGCTGCTACCTACGTCCTTATGTCACCGTTTCCCCCAGTCCCTGATGGTGAATATGTGGTCGCTCCCCTCACAGATCTGATCCTTTCGCGCAACATCGCACTTCCCCATACCGTAGTGCTTATTGCCAACAACAAAACGTTGCTTCCAGTCCTCAACTTTTCTACTTCGACCCATGTTCTTCCTCAAGGTATTTCACTAGCCGAATTGTCACCTTTGGAAGAATGTATTGTTTCTGCATTCGCTGCTGACGCTGAGACCGCGACGCAACCTGCCATACCGGCGCTAACCCAGGCACTTCTGGACAAAATGATATCCCCCGACCTCCTACCTTCCCAAAGTGCAGCACTCCGTGGTGTCCTATTTTCGTACCTGGACGTATTTGATGTTGCGAACAGTCCACTAGGACGTACACATGTAGTGGCCCACCGCATCGACACTGGAGACGCCAGCCCCCTTCACAAGCACCCTTACCGAGTATCTCACTCTGAGCGCGAAGTCATCCAAAAGGAGGTAGAGAAAATGCTTGATAAAGATGTTATAGAGCCTTCCTCTAGCCCTTGGGCATCCCCTGTAGTGCTTGTGAAAAAGGACAACAGCTGGCGGTTCTGCGTCGATTATCGCCATCTCAATGGGGTAACGAAGAAGGATGTGTATCCTCTCCCACGAATTGATGATGCGCTCGACTGCCTCCATGGTGCCAAATATTTCTCGTCGCTAGATCTCCGCTCGGGATACTGGCAAATTGCCGTCTATGACCGCGACCGCGAGAAGACCGCATTCATCACACCCGACGACCTCTACCAATTTAAGGTTATGCCTTTTGGGTTGTGTAATGCTCCTGCAACTTTTCAACGCATGATGGACACTCTTCTACGCGGTCTGAAATGGTCGACCTGTCTTTGTTATCTGGACGACGTCATCGTTTTCTCGCCCAGCTTTGACAGCCACCTCCCTCGTCTGTCGGCCATTCTCGACATCTTTCGCCGGGCTGGCCTCCAGCTCAATTCGTCTAAGTGTACCTTTGGGCGCCGCCAGATCAAATTACTTGGACACTTAGTCGACGCTACTGGTGTCCAACCAGACCCCGACAAGGTCCGTGCCGTCCGCGAGTTCCCAGTTCCACGGTCCACTCAAGAAGTACGCAGCTTTCTTGGGCTCTGCTCCTACTTTCGCCGCTTTGTTCTCAACTTCGCAGACATTGCTCGACCCCTCATGGACCTACTGAAAAAGGATGCGGCCTTTTCTTTGGGCGCGGACCAAGCGTCTTCCTTTGCGTCGTTGATTTCTGCCCTCACTACACCACCTGTGCTGGCTCATTTTGACCCGGCTGCTAGAACAGAACTTCGCACTGACGCAAGCGGCCATGGCATTGGTGCTATCCTCGCCCAAACAGAGAACGGAGCCAACCGTGTGATAGCGTATGCTAGTCGTCTTCTGTCACAGTCGGAGAATTACACAATTACTGAGCAGGAGTGCTTAGCTCTCGTCTGGGCTGTTGCGAAATTCCGTCCGTACCTATATGGACGGCCGTTCGTGCTCATAACAGATCATCATGCGCTCTGCTGGCTTTCAACACTCAAAGACCCCACAGGGAGGCTCGGCCGTTGGGCATTACGATTACAGGAGTACACGTTCTCGGTAGTGTACAAATCTGGCAAGTTACACAATGACGCCGATTGCCTCTCCCGCGATCCCGTTGAACCATCCGACTCCACTGAAACGGACCCCGACACCTATGTCTTGGCGATAACAGACTTCACCCATGTGGCCGACGAACAACGTCGAGATCCATCTTTGCTCTCTCTTATTGACCGTCTGCAATCCGGCACCCTCGACCCTTCCCTCAACATGTTCTTGCTTCAGGATAACGTTCTTTACCGCCGCAACATGCACCCCGACGGCGCAGAACTCCTGCTCGTTGTCCCGCATCATCTGCGCAGGGATGTCCTCATCCAGTTTCATGACGCCCCCACTTCCGGGGACTTAGGCGTCTCCAGAACTTATGATCGCATACGACGACGCTTTTTTTGTAAGGGCCTTTATCGGTCCGTTCGCCGCTACGTAACATCTTGTGACCTGTGTCAGCGTCGGAAGAAACCTGCGACTCTACCCACTGGTCTCCTTCAGCCAATTGACGTTCCAGCTGAGCCATTTTATCGAGTGGGCCTGGACTTGCTGGGTCCCTTTCCAATTTCCACGAAAGGCAACAAATGGATTGCAGTGGCTACGGATTATACCACTCGATTTGCAATTACTCGAGCGTTGCCAACCAGCTCCGCCACAGACGTAGCCGACTTCCTACTGTACGACGTCATCCTCCAACATGGTGCTCCACGTCACCTACTCACAGATCGCGGTCGCTGCTTCCTGTCTCGTGTGGTTGACGATCTACTTCGATCATGTGCTACTCATCACAACTTCACGACCTCATATCACCCTCAAACTAATGGACTCACCGAACGCTTAAACCGTACACTGACCGACATGCTTTCCATGTACGTTTCCGATGACCACCATGATTGGGACGTTGCGCTCCCGTTCGTCACATTTGCATACAACTCATCGCGTCATGAAACTGCCGGCTACTCACCCTTCTATCTTCTCTTTGGACGCCATCCCTTACTACCCTTTGACACCTTGCTCCCTTCTGATCCGGCCTCCACGTCCACGACTTCCTATGCGCAAGATGTCATCACGCGTGCGCTCGTCGCGCGCACAGTAGCCCGCGCTCGGCTCACGTCATCGCAGACCGCACAAAAGGCCATCTACGATCGTCGACACCGGGATACTGATTTTCCACCGGGCTCTCTCGTCCTTCTCTGGCTCCCATCTCGTCGCGTCGGCCTGTGTGAAAAGTTAATGTCGCGGTACGTCGGACCCTATCGCGTGCTGCGCCCGGTGACTCCTGTCACCTATGAGATATCTCCGATGGCATCCACCTCATCGACTGCCGCACCGCGAACTGACATCGTACATGTTTCCCGCCTCAAAATTTACAACTGTGATAATCCATTTTGATCACAACAAGCACCGGGACGGTGCTTCATCGGCCGGGGATAACGTCACGAGCAATGGCAAAGACAAAGACATTGTAGTGGGGCTGGGTATGAGGCTCTCTTGTCGGACTGAAAACCTGCTGGAACCTGTGCGGTCTGTGCAGTCTTGACTAGGCAAGCGCTAGCCGTTCACGGTTAATTAAAAACTCCCCGTAACAATATGATTGAAAGCCCGCACCGGCGCAAAGCAGGCCGTTGCAGGCTTGGGCGATTGCGTCGCCAGTTCCCCTTGCGCCTGGTTGCAAGATACGCAGCATAGTGTCGCCCTCCCTCCCATACCACCATGGCCTTGGCGCGACGGAGGAAGTCGCGTTTGCTCTCCGCCGTGCGTTCGCTCTCCGTGAAAGCACGCGTCCCGCGCGCTCTGTCACTCGCACATACGGTGCGCGGCGACGATTTTATCGGCTCTTGGACTTTGTACGGGACCTCACGGTGGCGACGACAACGGCGACGGCGACACCGACGGCAGAAATCCGCTTGAACTGTCCATATAATTGTTATTGCAATCAAAGACCCTTATGAAAATGGTTATGTCCTTTATGATTACTGTATGTTTCCTAGGGGTCACATGAGGAAACATCCTTTATGTTTCCTGCGTGTTGAAATTTGGCCACTGCTTTTATGTTTCCTTCATGTGTCCGTCCTTTATGTATCCTTCATGTTACCGTACTTTATGTATCCTAGATGTTGAAATTTGGCCACTGCTTTTATGTTTCCTTCGTGTGTCCGTCCTTTATGTATCCTTCATGTTACCGTACTTTATGTATTCTAGATGCTGAAATTTGGCCACTGCTTTTATGTTTCCTTCATGACTCCCACCTTTATGCACCCTTCATGTGGCCCTACTGAAAAGATCCTGTATCCTGCATTTTCTGTAGACATGCATAGATGAGTTCTCTGTGCCCATTTTATATTTATGCACATTGTGTGAGTTTTAAAGATAAGCATATATGGTTTATTATAAGCATACTGATTGGAACTCTGCTAGGGCACAGAAATTCACACAATATTGTTCTATAATAATAATTTTAGTATAACACTTGCAGTACAACTTGTACTTTCCTCACAGCATGCAGTGTCGCTGTTCTAGATGTTTTTGTCACAAATGTAAAGTGTAATGTTCGGATGCAGAGATGTCACGTTGGATAAGTGCTTGCACTTTTAAAAGAAAGTGTCGACAATACTTTGCAAAGGTTTCTCTGAAACTACAAGTAGTTTATTGAACTATCTGCATGTTACTTCCATATGCCACATCGGCTCACAGCAGACCTTTGGAATGGGGTGCTTGGATGAGAGCTCACAAGACACCTGAAAAATAAAAGGCCAAGCGTTTTCACTTATGCAGTAAATTTCATATATCCAAGAACAGTTTGGTCTGTATGCACACAGCTAAGAAACGTGCAGAAGTGAAAACTATTGAATTGAATTTTATTCCGCAGCAAGAAAAAGTTACGAGGACAGGTAAAAGCTGTGAGAACAGCTTGAGGAGCCCTGACCTCCTAGCACACGGGAAGCATAAAAGCGTGCGGCTAAGGGAGTACAACTTACTAAGAGGAAACACTCACAGGAGTTATAAAACGTCACTTGAAAAGGGGATTATAAAGCTGTCATAAAGAAAAGGAAATCATCGTATTATACAAACATTAAACGCAGTTGTTTTGGTGATGTGCTAGGTATGGCAATGTCAACACTGAAGCTTTAAACTAATTATTTTAAACAGACTGCGCTGTTGCTATCTGCCCGAGCGTGTTTTTTGCTATCTGCTCGAAAGTTTTTTTTTTTTCTCCTTTTCGCCGAGCGTAAAAGAAGCCCGCGAATACATGCAAAATTGCCGTGCGACTGGCCGCTCGACGCGCTTTGCGGGTATTCGCGGGCATCTTTCACGCTCGGAAAAACACTTTTATGTAAGACTTACGGAGTAAAAGAAATCTGTATCGAGTTTCTCATGTCGCTCTACAACTTTTTCATTGACACTTTAGTCTAATAATAATAATTGAGAAGTTCATTAATTAAGACTAATTATCTAATGAGGCGGAATGTAAAAAATAATCGAAGTATCTCCAAGCGACGGCAAGCAACATTACCTTGGCTCTGTCAAGCTACGTAACAACTGAAACACCCTGTATAAGCGACAAGAATGCGCGCAAGCGCGAGACTTGCTTACCTTTCAAGATGTGAAGTCATCAAACGCTTCTTGTCTCGAAGGCACCTCGGTGCCGACGCTCTTTCTGGAGCAAACACTGTCTAATTGCCGATGAACTCCAGCACACGAAAGCACAACTTTCAACAATTTCTTCCACAGACCATGATTCGAAGCCACAGCACCACGTTTTTCACGAGAGAACCCGTACTGGCGAGAACAAAGGAAGCTCGGATGGGCGCTGTAGTAGACTCCAGACACTGGCGTTTCACACGAAACATACGACGAAATGATATCATTACACAAGTCCAGAGGTTTCATGATGATTAATACACACGACAAGGACCACAGTTTGTCGAGACACTTCCAAAACATGATTAAATTACCGCCTTGCTGCAACGAGCACTCTTGCACACACGTGGCCCAGCGGGCCCAGCTCAATATAACACCCAGTAATTTTACCGGGCATGGACGGTACACTGCAGCAGCGCCACACTGCGGTAAACAAGTGAACGTAGCCTCCGAGATCTACATTCGCTTCTAGAAAATGTAGTTTGCAAAAGCACGGCCTTCGAGATTTAATTTTGTTGCGCGGAGGAAGTTGTAGCTGGAAAGAAGGCCGGTATTTAAACAGAATTTATTAAGTTCAAAGTGCCTGGGTGTGCAGTCTTTTTTATAACGCATATAGAGGAATTTTAGGCGAACGATGCGCTAACTATTGCTGGCGGACATGAGCCAATCAGCGCGCAGCCCGTGCACCTCTGCTCCGTCTGCTTGCAATGGCGGACGGCCTTCGGCTGCTACGACAACCACCGATGACAAATTCGTGATCACCGCCCATATACACGCTTCTTATGGCGCCAAGTGTCGTGTTTTAGAGAATATGTGACCTCATCTTGAATCGGTGGAACCATATTTCCTCGTAGCGTAAGGAATAAAGACGACAAAACGTGCCGATGGCTTGCTTGCTGCGGCAGCTGGAGCTTCGGTCGAAGTGAAACAGGCGTACTGCTTGCATGCACGCGTAAACAAACAAATATGGCCATGCTCCGTACACATCTTTAACGACTCAGCCAACTGACAATTAAAAATTATTCAGTTGCCCGCCCACGCAAGCATTTACAGGATCCGCGCTGCCCTACTTATACCCCTGCGAATGTCAACACAGCAATCACACGCAGTTTTGAAAAGACAGGCATCTTTTAGCAGCGACCGCACGTTTTGAATTTCAGCGTGTAATTTGCGTAGAGCAGAAAAGGAAAGGTAGCTTCACGAAGTCGAGGGCCGAAAAAACCGAGCCCCCCCCCCCCCTCCATTATTTTTCCTGGATACGCCAGGAAAAATAGTGGTTCTAATAATAATAAAGTTCTAGCCGTAGCATGTGTTAAGTTCAGATAATTACTGTGTGCACTCTATGTTACCTCGATGTGCACTAGAGGGAGTGCACAGCCAGGTAACATAGAGTGCACACACAGGTAACATCCTGCCGTAAACACAAAGGACACATCCTACAGGAAAGATTCAGTTTGCTTCCTCGAGTCGTACGAAAGAATGAGTAAACATGCTGTACACACGAAGTATGTTTCCTCAAGGTCACATAAAGGGCAAGGAAACATAAAGGTCACATAGGGCACAAGAAGGAAACAGACAGGAAACATAAAGGTCGTGGCCATTTTCATAAGGGGAGGGCGCACGCATGAAATACCAACGCACGTAAGTGCGACCAAACAGGAAGCACGGCAGCGCGCGCCCCGCTTCAGTGCAACCACGATGGGGATACGGCCTTCGACATGAGTGAGCGACCGCTGCGGGCGGATTTCGGAAGCAGTGAGGAAGCTCACGCATGGTCACTCGCTTTAGAGGCACGCCTCCACGGACAAGGCGTAAAGCTTAAGCAGCATAGCGCGTGGCGTGCGCCGGTGCGGTATCGGATGCCATGATGGCTTCCCTCTCGTTTTCTCGCTATTCCCCGTGCATCACCGAGTGCCTTAGGCCGGTTTACACCACTGATCTTCACTATAAAGGAGGTCAGTGGTTTGAACGCTTTGGAACGACCGTCTGTCTTTCCACCATGGGAACAAGGGCCGCTCAAGCGTTCCTGTCACCGCGGCCCGAGACGGCGAGAACGCTGCAGCATGCGCTGCTGCCACGCAATATTGCGACGGATAAGCATGTAATACACCATTATCAGGAGATCACGGTTCCGCGGTGCTTCGTTTACGGGTTGCCGATTGCTGATAACAGTCCGCGGTAACCTATTAAATTCCACTGGACAAACTGTGCCTTATTATACAACGTCAAATGCCCACAAACCCAGATGCACTTGACCCTGTGCCAGACCCTCCCTCATCGCATTTGCTATATTGCGATAAGCTCAGACTGGGGTGGCGCTGCAAAATTGTCCACCCTCGCTGTCCGCGAATCCGTCGTGCCCCTTGCTACGGTTAGGCTGTCTTTCCCGCGAGGCTTAGGCGTCTAACGGCTGAGGGTGTTTTACAGGCGAAATTTCGCGTCAGCAGCACGAAATGACCACAATATTTAGCACAAAATCAAACACAAATTCTTATATTAAAAAATAAACGCTAGGAACCCTGATTTCTCCCGCACAGCCAGAAATATATTCGATTTGTTTCTAATATCTAGTTCTCGAATTAAATACGGATATTAAACATATAATCGACGGCAAATCACTTCTGCAGAATTCCACAAGGTAGAGGAAAGTTCATGAAAGCAAAAAATTGTAGCTTCGTGCTGCATAAGGTGGATGTCAATTATTCCTTTTATAAAATCGATATTATTCGAAATTGTCGAACATTCGCGCACTCCTTTGTCCCTTCTTGCAGCATTTAAATTCATTCTTTCAGTCATTATATACCTCGAACATCACTGCAGTGAAACCACCCTTTTTAACCGTTGTTTTCATCACTGATAATTCCTTATTTCGTGATGCATTTGTCAACATTAATACTATAGTGTCGTTTCAGTGTGATTGTTTACTTGTTTTTTTCTGTTTTGATATTTAATGTGATCCTGGCAATGTTTTGTGTATTTCAACACTTGCTCCTGATTTTTCTTCTGTAATTTATGTCATGTGCCCCGTAAGTCACTCTCCTATTTTAGTTATCTTGAAAGGCTCTGAAGGTGTTAATAAATGTTAATAAATGGATTGCTGAAGAAAATTTTATAGCGGTGTATTCCGACCATATTTTTTCCATCAAGCCGGTGATTCTCATGAGTGCAACAATCAATACGCAGAAATTTTCGGAGTACTTCGATGACGCTCCTATCATCATGATTCCGGGCAAGCCACACCCGGTCACTCAGTTTTTTCTGTACGACCTCGTTTCAAAAAACATTGTGACCACAGAAGCGTTGCAAAAGGTAGTGGCACAAACGGCTGTACAGAAGTTCCGGCTGTGTGAAACGCTTTCTATTGCTGGGTCTGTTCTCAACTGCCGCGCCTTGCACAACTTCGTCCTGTTGCCGTCTTCCATGTCTGCTATGCATAGCTTTAGTCCCTAGAATAACTAAAATAGCGCCATTGCCCCTTCTTCACCTATTTCCTCTCTGTGATGATAATCACGATGTCTAAGGACATTGCCTTTAAATTAGGGTCGCAACAGTCACTCAGCCTGTGTGAGCTACTTACATGTTCCCATATCATAATCTAGCACTGTGCCTATCTGCCCTCGTACAAATGTGCCTATCTAGTAGTGTGTGGGTGGTCGCACCCTCTCAAGAGTGCCGATCATCTTGCTCAAGGTCATGATTAATACACCGTAGCACATTGGGGAGTCACTGACAGCATCCTAAACGAGAGAAAAAAAGTAGTTTCGCCCTAAGGGCGAAGCAATGAATGCGATAGCAACACAGCAATGTCATACGAAGTGAGGTGAGCGGCTTTGGTAGCAATATGAATTGTAGTAAACATGAGCTGATTAAGTAAGCAGGTGTGCTGCGGCGTAAGTAGACCGACATGAAGAGAGGCTCGATGACCACGAGAAGGCGCGTGTGAAACGGTGGTGTTGATGAGAAGCGCTTCCCGTGGGCAGCGCGTGCGAAGGGACACACCTGTAGCGCTGCATTGCCGATCCGGGCAGCATTCATGTGTAGCGTGCGTTCGAAAATATGGCCCGACTATTACTAACTGAATAAACAAGCGTGGTGTGAGCGCGCACAAACAAACATGAATGGATCACACTGAATGACTGCAGACAACGACTGTCAAAACGCTGGCAGCAAGCGCAAACGCCGCAGCGGGAGAAGGTATGTGCGGTCTATCGCTTCAACGGAAACTGAGCGGCGAATGCACAGCGCAGAGAAACGTCAGAGCCGTGTGGAGATAAGAGACGGTGCGGGCGAGCGACGAGCGCGGTTGTTGGCAGAGTAAAGTGCGCCCCCCCCCCCCCCCCCCACTCCCTCCGGCGCTGACTTCCCGCTTCTTGCTTGCGCGTGGGAGATTGAGTGGGTTCGCTCGCCGTGATAGCGCGCGTCCCCGCACGCTTGCGCTCGGGCATACGGCGCGCGGCGAAGATTTTATCTATACGGAACCTCACGGCGCCGGCGACGCCGACGGCAGAAATCCCGTTGAAGTGTCCATAAAAAAAAGGCTTCAGCTTCTAACTGTTGTGTGAGCCCCACAACATGTAGTGGCAGCAAGCAGCTGTGCAAGTGTCCTCGAGCGGTGATAGACAGAAAGAAGGGGAAAGATAAGTGGGTGAGTGCGGCCTGGTGCCGCATCTGGCTCAGCTAGCAAACCGCCACCCTTTCACAAGCGAGTGCAGGCGACGCTATAGTATACCGACGCTTTTGCCTTTTCCCTGGCATTTTCCAAGTTGGGTTTTTTGAAATCCGGAGTTCTGCGCAAGATCTTTTTAAATATAGGTGGTGAATAAACATGGGTTGATCCCTGCTGGAAAAAAAATCTATACCAAAGTTGAGAATAGTGGAGAGCGTCGTAAGCTGGGTTATAGCGTCCAATCCGTGGGTATTTTGACTTTACAGCAAAAGCTGCGAAGAGAATGGTAATGTATGCATGTACAGGTACTAATAGAGAAAACGTATGGTTCGAAATTAAAATTATAAAAAGAAAAAAAATGCCGTATCAACTTTACAACTCTGTAGTGAGTGATATACCAGAAACGACACATTTCTATAACTTGCCTATATGGGCGAGAAGAAAGGGAACCGAGGGGCCCGATTTTTATTAATCTTATCATAAGAATCATATCATATGTTTCATATCATAAGTTTGTTGGCTTCTTGTCATATGATTGCCTTTATGGGGTCACATGATGGGGACAGAGCCACCGTTAACTTATCGTAAGTACGATGGCGCAAAAGGAAGGCAAAGGACGTGGGCTTCCTAACGGTTTCACTTTTCTATGGACACCTGATGTACGCAGTCATGGAAAAGGCACAGAATAACTGGAGTAATACAAGGTATGGGAAAGATGCTTTATAATTACGTGGGTACAGACGAAAGAGTATAAGAGGGCAAAGAATAATCAGATAGGCGCCGAACTGCTATGCAAATATTAAGAATACAAAATAAAACAAACCTGTATTCCAACTTGACAAGCTGTAGAGAACCACGTTGGTTTGCTATCGCGACTCTATATAGGGACTTTGCCTCGCGAGCCCAAAGGCTTGCGTGGCTTGCGTGAGCTCAGTCGCTTGAATATACGGGGCTCAAGGATGGTATTACAGAAATAGTTCCACCTTGGGCAAGTTCAAGATTCTGGAGTTTTATGCGCCGACACAATTGTGTGATTATGAGGACGCCGTTGTGTGGGACTCCGGATTAATTTTGACCGCTTGGGGTTCTTTAACCTGCTCCTAAATCGAAGTGCACGATAGTTTTTTTCCCCTTTTGAAACTTACGAGTCCTAGCCGTACTGTCCAAAGAGCTGAGAAAGAAAGGGGAATTGTCATCTACTTGACTATAGCACGAAGCTGCAATGAAAACCCGTACAGAATTTTTAAAGGGAACCTAAAGAGAAACGGGAAGTTAAGCTGGAAAAAAAGAGGGACCTTCCCGAATACATGCAGTTTTTGTTGGGTGCAAAAATATGAGTAATTAGCGTAAAAATTCGTAAACAAATACCAAATATCTCTTCCTCTATTGTTCTCACCCCAGATTCGGTGCTGAAGCAGTGTAATCACGGATTTCATTGCTCTCAGCGAATCAGAGGGTGCCATGATACGTCACCGCTTGCGTAAACGGCCGTGGCGCTCGCTCCATCATGCATAGGCTGCATGGCATGTGCGCTTGCGTTCTCTGCGACTTTTGCTAAGGTGTTCTGTTGCCGGGATGGATACCGTTGCTGACGCTGAGCCTTGCAACAAAGATCTCGCCAGGGAAGCAGGACTGCATTTGAGCGACTTCAGTGAAACGGAGTGCGAAATGATCCTCTGTGCTCGCGCGGTAGGTGTATTCCGCGTACGATGGCGGTGAGCCGTTGGCCACGCGGACGGAAACCGAAGCCTCGTTTTCATCGACGCCAGGCGACAATGTTCCCAATAGAACAAGCGTAGAAAGTTCCGATAGAACAAGCGTACTCGGTATGGTTTTCTCCTGATTTCAATAAGGACATTCAGCACTCACCAAGCCGCCAGTTTGCTGCTGCCGGGGCATCAGGAGGCGATTTGATGAAGGCGACATTGATGGGACAGCTGCTCGAGAAAGGACTGGCCTCTGGGGCACGCCAAGCTACTTTCTGAAAGTAGGATTATATGCATACTCCGAGGGCGGGAAATGCAGAGAGCACAGCTTCGGTCTCTGGCTTTTTTGCCGTTTTATCATTGGAAGAGCACTGAGCCATTGCGAACGCCTGGGCTCATCGCACGACACCACATGAAAGGACACAGTCGGGTCAACACTGCCGCTGCCCCTGAACCAGCGCGCGCCTTGCGCCGTTGATACAGCCCTAAACACTACACACACGAGGCATTTTCTGGCTGTTTCCCGCGAAGTCTAAGTTTTTCGAGCCACGCAGCACGCAAACAAACACTGCAGCACTGTAGAGCGGAACAGGGGCGAGCGATGATGCATGGAGCAAAAACGAAACTACGAAACTATCACGACCGCATGTAACCCCACGCCATTTTTTCTTATTACTTATATAATTTTGCGCTAAACTTGCACGTCCTCGCTTCAAACGGCTTAAAAAGTTGGCAAATGCTGTTTATGTACGTTTAAGGTGTATTTCATTTTGCGTTTTATTAACAGCGATAAATCGCTCTCGACCAATCGCGGCCGCGGGCTGCGTTTGTGAGCTCCGACGTCAGGAACGTGTAGTGCGGGAAATTCGAAGGGGCGTCAGCACCTATCCTTTAGTTTTTCGCTATTTTCTCGCTTATTAAACTTCTCTAGCAGTAAGAATGGTATGTCTGTGATCGTGATAGAATAATCTACCATTGAAGCTGAACTTCCGGTTTCTCTTTAGTGTCCCTTTAAGAAAGAAAGCTTAGCAATTGAAAAAAAAGTACGGTCTCGTTCCTATGCAACGACGATTTGAAATTGATTCAAGCAGTTAGCGAAGGTGGTTTTGTAGTAGCTAATTCCGGGACGTGCCGACAGTAGGTGCAAAGGCCCTAGCTTCCACGGCAATTTCAATTCGTCCGTGAATTTCCACCCAACAAAGGCCAAGAAG
Organism: Dermacentor silvarum; assembly: GCF_013339745.2. Classification (NCBI taxonomy): domain Eukaryota; kingdom Metazoa; phylum Arthropoda; class Arachnida; order Ixodida; family Ixodidae; genus Dermacentor; species Dermacentor silvarum. The sequence goes on from NC_051154.1 coordinate 299,092,327, forward strand.
CTCGCCATAGAAAGTTGCGAAAAAGCAGGACTTACGAAGTTGACAGTCACGCTCAATAGCTCAAAAGAGCTTTGCTTTTCAGCCTTTTTCACGGCGAAAACCCACAAGGAGGGCACCCCCTATAGGGTCATCGTTTCCGAGGCTGGAACTAGGAAAAGGTGTCGGGGTTATACCTTCTAAACTGCTTGTCGTTGCTAGAAGTCACAGACCCGTTTTGGTTCCGCAGCCCGTGAGAGGTTTCTCTGTACTTGGCCAAGTCCTGCCCTCCCGGAATATTAGCCTTCTCAGTGGACATAAAGGATATGTTTTATTCCTTCTCCCGAAGAGGACCTTGCCACAGTGGTACAGTAGGGCATCAATGAGCATGGCGTCTTGTGATTCCAGAAACCCATCGGCACCAGTGTTGCCAATTTTTTTTTCTGAAATTATGCACAATGAGCAGTTGTTCGTGCAAAAGAATGGAGTCTGCATAGGCTCCCATATTCGCCCCAATTTTGAGCGACCTTCTCCTCGCACACTATCATACGCTCCTGCAGGGTCACATAGAACACGTTGGACCAGTAAAATTGTTCCGCTACGTCCGATGACTTCTTTCTTTTAATCAGTGCCAAACCAGAAGAAGCCCCTGTCCAAGTAGATCAAATTTTCAGTGACTTCCTGTCCATTTTCCAAGGCCTCACCTTCACTAAGGAACTGTCGGTAGAAGGTGTAATCTGATTTCTTGACCTGAAGCCGAACCTGAGCCCCAGCCACATCTGCTAAGCATATGCCCCTAGCTCCAAGAAGCACCTTCCTCCCTACACGTCGGGTCACTCGAGAATTGTCAAGCGTGCCATTGGACTTGGAGCCCTCAAAAATGCCCTTTATTGTTCCTGCCATCATGAAATTAAACGAAGCTTCAACAGTCAAATCCAGTGCCTTAGAGCAAGAGGCTACACGGAAGACCTACTTTGTTCCTTGTCTGAAGTTCTTGCCAAAGAGATCGAACTCCCAGGGATAAGGCAAGGCCTGAGTTTGACAAAACAAAACTAGCACTTATCCCATACGTGCACGACGTTTCCCACAGAATCAAAATAGCAGCAGGGCGAGCGGGTGTTCGTGTTGTTTTCTCGGCCCCCAACAAACTCGGCTCATTATGCAGGAAAGTGAACGCCAGCCACCCCTACAACAGTTCTGCAGCAAGAATCGCACATTTGGTAGTCAGCGTTCGTCCTGTGTTCTTATTTCTGTCCGTGTTTTTACCGCTGTTCTTTATACCATGAATGCCTACCAACGAGCTCAACTTCAGACCTTTTCAAGATACAAGGTTGTTCGGAGTAACTAGACGAGTATAGCAAACAATTTTTGCGGAATTCCTCAAGGTACTACATACGAGCGCATGTCAATTTTTTCCTTTCATGAGCTAGAGGAGTATACGTACTCACGGAGGCTCGCGTATGCTACTGTTGTGTATTGCGAGCCCTGTTTCTTAGAATTACACTCTGTAAAGGTTCGACAATAAACTTTTCCTCTGACAGAACTTCTTAGTAGAAAAACCTGCTTTCCTAGAAGAGTAAAACATAAATCCTCGCTTCACTCGTATTACAGAGATTGAATGAATGATAGGTAGTCTGCAATATATTTGATTAGTTCACATCATTCGCAGCTTTAGACAAGCCAGAACCCTTAAAATGTAGTTCACTGCAACATATTGGCTTAGGTCTGCTGTAATTTGTTCTCTGTTTCCTGGATGTGCCACAGGTAACACGTGCATTTAGCGACATCGACTCTCTTCGTTGCACATTCGCGAGCATTGGCATTTTTACTCTTTTTCTACCAGGTTCAACCGCCCAGAGTAGACGGCAGTTCGGCGTTGTACGCATGGAACGGCGCCCAATGACGACATAACGCGCCCGTCGTGTACCGGCTGTCTCCTTGGCAGCGCCCTGTCACAGCTGTTCTAGCACAACAGTTCCAAGCTCTGCAGGCACTCATACTGCCACATCTGCCGTGATTATCCTAGCTGAGAGGCTGACTGTGCGGCCGTGTTTGATCGCGGGAACACAGACTTCACGTGACTCACGTTGCTGGTACCGTAGGTTCACTAGACGTGTGGAAGCGGATTCAGGGCCCTTCTACGCTGAAGTGCTGGTCTGCTGGGGCAAGACTCGTCGTCGAAGTCCACTGCAAGCGCTACGACAAAGTCTGAGCGCTCCTAAACCCGAGACGATTGTCCAGCGACATGGTGGCCCCGCTTGCGCCGAGCGCCAGCATCTTTAGTCTCAAATTTTTGGATTATTTATATGTATTCGGGTGAATGTAGTATTTTTCTATGTGTTTTAAATACAGTTATTCGTTATTGAAGTTGGTTGCAGCGTGAGTCGATTCCATGATCAAGCATTTAGCGCGCGCTGATAATGAAAAAAGTTAACTGAGCCCTGTATTCTATAATTTTTTCTCACTCTCATTCTATTATTTTTCTTTAAGTTACTGCTAACAATAGTTATGAGATCCTAATCAGTCTAAAGGCTACAACGTGAAATTCAGAATACCACGTGATCATATGCATGCCAGGCCAGACAAATGGTTCTGTAGGAATATTCGACTCTAAAACGCTGAAATGAATTGTTATTCACGTTTGCATACAGTCCTCCGGAATAACACGCGCTCCTCGGAAAGATGTTTGCTAAAGCGGCCATGATTCCGCCTTCCTTGTGAAGGATTCTTAGCGGGAAAGTGCAGCAAGACACGAACCCATGCTCATATAAAGAGAAATGTATCGGTGGCTCTCTTACCTAAGAGAGGCTTGTGGACTGTTCGGGATGGTAGCTGAGGTACACAATTCCGTGAACATATATTTTGCGCATTACGAAGAAAATTAGTGTGCATATGTGCAATTTACGGTTTCTTACGCTGATGCTGTTTTCTATGAGCCACGACGATGTTACGCATCGTAGCCAGCGAGGAAGTGCGAGGGTTTTATTTACACAGTTGGACCTTGTTTTGACGCTTCCACAGATTTAGAAGCCACAACGACTGTGACATGGTAGCGATACGCTTCGCAAAACAATAATGTATTCGTGAAAATTCGCATCAACCAAATGCACACGTGCAAACTATCATTCTGCAAACTCGCAGAACAATGAATTGCGAAACGCTAATGGCAGCAATATCTCGCGAAGCACCCGTTCTTCTTCTGAATGTGGTAAACAAAGAAATGAGGCACCGCTGAGGGCAAGGACAACTTTATTGAAGCAGCCGGAAGGTTACGATGCTAGCGTACCGACCGCGGGATATTTTTTTCTTTCAATTTATTTATTTTTTTCAGTTGCCTAGTCTATTCTTATTTCTATTTCTTCAGTTGATATATAGGCCCTCTAAAATATCTGTTATCATTTACCAAATGCTTTGTTCTGAATGTTCAACTTTACCCCTTATACGCTGTGCGCTTCATTCCATCCAGAGTGTCCAATCCCGCTCATGGGTATGGCGTAAAATTTTAAATATTAAATTTTGGGATTTGCGTGCCAAAATCGGGATCTATTACGAGGCTCGCTGCAGTCGGGTACTCCAGTATAAATTTACCACCTGAGATTTTTTAACGCACACCCAATTTATCGTGCAGCAGCAGCTCTGTTCCACTCCTTTCGAAATTTCCACCCGGGGCCAGGATCGCACCGGCGACCCCTATCTCTGCAGCGCAACGCCATAGCGCTACCGCGTTAACAAAATTGCGATTTTGGAATTACTTTGCTGCCATTTCGTGAAATGCTTCATTGGAAGTCAATAAATACCGGAGAATATATCAATCGAAGCAGTACGTTCTTCGCAAATGTTTTTTTTTTTGTTCACAAAAAAGGTCCTCAAATTTTGAACGTTTCCCTGGTCTTCCACACTTATTACTTTGAATGCAATTTGGAACGTGTTTTCGACCGTAAAAGTTCTACCGTTTACTTGAGATCTGGGGCTAGTCTTCTCTAACTTATTTCCTTGGGACATTTTTGAAAGTTGAACTCTTATGATTAGTTATTCGAGAAAAAGGACACTTTCTTATGTAGTATCATTATTTATTCTCGCTTCGTTGTATTGATATTTATTGCCACAATGGCAACAATAGGTCACGTTTGACGAACGTTCAGATTTGACGAGAGTTTCAGCGAACGCGGATTGAGTTGCCTAGAGGAATTTATAGCTCAATCTAATGAGAAGTGGCCTTCCTCACAGAGAATTCTGTTTCCAAGTGGAAACCACTCTAACTATTTTATTTCTCTCTCTCTGTCGTATGATAATAATGACTAAGAACTAAGTAGACGGAGAACTTGCCGTTGGCGTCGATTGTGGCAAGACTAAAAACCGCTGTGATGGGCTTAGTGGTAGTGGCGCAGCTTTGCAGGGAATTACGTCCGGAATTCATCGCGGCCCCAGATAGCAATACGCATTGAAGATACACCTGGTATATTCATAATGATCATCACAAGCAACATTTCATTGTCTTTGAGATTGAAACGAGTTGCTTTTGAATGAGAAGCATACGATCGAAGCGTTAAGTACGATGAACCAGTGCAGTGCGCAAGATTATGGTATATATAAATGTGGTAAAGACAAACGTAGCATATCGCGCGATTTTGTTACACGTATTAGGTAATATTGCTAAAGCCCGCAGTGCATGAGAATTCATATGCATTTTGGGTTCTCTCTTCCGCAAGGCATGTAATTTGTGCAAGGTTACACAAGTCTAAGTTTAGCGCAAATGACAAAGCCGTGTACGCAGGGATCCCTCGTAAAATATTCCTTTTAAACAATGACGCTAGAAATAGTGCGTCCTTTCTTAAAGGAGAACTGCAATATGCATATATGCCTGTGACTATTGCATGCATGCATGCAGGTGCCCATTCAAGTACTATTCTAGAACGTTCAGTGGATATCCGACGCTGAAGTCCAGGGGTCACTCCTATGACTTCCTATCTTGGACGTGGGACTTCAGTACTTGTTTGGAATCTCCTTAGGACAATTGGTGTTACCTGAGGCCGTTTTTATCGCCGAAATTGATCGCCCGAGAGTACGTCCCCTGTAGCAGGGACTGCTCTGTCGTGTTTCCCTATGGACGTATGTCACGTCATCTAACGGAGGCGTCGCGAAGTCTGCGTACGTCCTCCGAGATGCGTGGCGCGCCGTCCAAAACGTGTTTCCGGCTCCCCTCAATCGCTTTCGCCGCATGCAGCCAGCAAAAGCATTGCCTTTAAAATCAGCATCAGTTTATTCAGAGGGCACCTCCACTGAGGCGTGGATTCGGACTGCCCGCACGCAAAGCGTCGCATAGTGTTGGGCTGCTGTGCTTGAGGGACCAGTGTTAGGCGGGTTACATTTTTTTCACGCCCAGCGTAAATAAATTTTTAAGGAACTTGGTTATTATTTTCACTCAGAAAAGGCCAGTGAGAGAGCATACAAAGCGCAAAGTGGCTGAACTTTGATCCCCCAAAATTAATGCTAATCGCATAACCAGCTGGGATCAAGGCACGGACCATTTTCCAAAGATCGGGGTATACGGGTGGTAAGTTCCTTAACTACGGGAGATTGGCTAAGAAGCAGGCGGTTTCAACTATGTTAATTAGAAATTTAATAAATACTAAATTTGCATAGCAGTCATTAGAAAAATACTATAAGAAATTTTGAGATAAAATAATTTTGACATAATGAAGTGAAATATTAGGAATAATTCGTAATTCTAGAAATTCAGCAAGGTTCTCTTTTTGTATCTCTAATTACGCGCCTTCGTCAGCCTTCGATCGTCGTCTTTCTTTTCCACGTCATCGCGAGCCAGCGAGCACGCACGCATCGTATCTAGGTAAGGCTGACTAACTTAGTATAGACTACTTAATTCTTTTATTATCGGTTCGTTTCACATCTTCAATTATTTATTTCTTTTCCTTTAATTTTTATTACTTATTTATTTCTAAACAAATTTATTTTAAATTTCTATCATGATACCACCCGGTTCGTGGCCTATCCCCCACAGTGGGTTGTGCCATTGATTGAGGCATCATCATCATCATCATCATCATCATCATCATCGTCGTCGTCGTCTTTCTTTTCCACGTCATCGTGAGCCAGTGAGCACGCGCGCATGCTGGCTCGCTCCACGGTGTTCGATTCAGTGCGGTTCCGTCAAATATTGAAACCTCCAGAGCAGGCCGTGGACGCGTGCAGTTCCTCACCGTCGCCGCGACTTACGCCAACAGACGACAAGCGCCACCGTGTTTTCGGCAGCCCTCCCGGTAGAGAGCAGTGGACCAGCGACGGAAAACGACAAATGTACTTTGCTCCTGGTCTCGACCAACAGCGTCGAGCCCATGTCGGACAGCGATGCCCGCACCACCTTCTCGAAGCACCGAGAGTGCGTGGCTGCCCAAGACGTGGCCGCTGTGCTGGACGACGGCCTCAAGGCGGTATTTTGTGCCGCGTGTGCACACTTCGTCATGCACTGCCCCAACCTCGTTTACGAAGCGTCTTCGCGCCTCACGTGGACCACTGGTGCAAGCCAGCCTCCGGCGAAATTCGGCCTCCTGATACTTGCTCAGTGGTGCTCCATAAGAGAGCCCGTGGACGACCAGGGCCAGCGTCGACGCTGCGAGCGCTCCGTAGGCAATACGCGAGGTAAGACTAACTGCTTTCCACCAAAAACACCAAAGGCCTGCAGCAGCCTCATTCAATAACTTTACTCCTTGCCCGACTGCTGTCGAAAGAGACCTAATAAATGCATGAGCGCCGGCCGGACCCTTCGGTCACGATTGAATTAGCCGAAAAATGAAATTAACGGGAGTCAACTTAACAGAAGTCGACGGTATTGACGTTCTTTCTAACGAGGATTATCTGCATAAACACATTTCGTTAAAATCATGTTCAAAGTACATGATGTTGTATGGACAAGAAGTTAAATAAAGCTGTATACTTCGTTATATTCAGAATTTTATTATAGTGAAATTAGTTATCTGAAGCTTTAACTGTATATTGAAGTATTTCTATGTAACATGGGACTTCATTGTTCTTATAACAGAGTTCAGCTGCACTTTTATCGGAATTAAAGAGCATGGCCATGTTTACGAAAACTTGACCTACATTCCACGCTGCAGGGAGGACATTGTAAGTGTCATCAACCGTAACCGTGTGGTCTGGTGATCTGTGGCGAGACTGGATCTGGAAAGACCAAGCAGGCTGCCCAGTTCGTCTTTGAAGACTACATCCGTGGGGGCAAAGGCTCCAGGTGCAATATCGTGGTCACCCAGCCAAGGAGGATTGCAGCATTCTCCATGGCAAAGCGGGCGGCTCTCGAGCGGCATAATGAGGTTGGTTAATATATTTAAGTGAACCTTTCTTTGTCTCTTCTTTCGACTTTTGCACTGCTGCTGCTGTCGCTGTCTTGCACGCCACGTCGGTTGGTGCTTTATGGCAGGAGCGTGGCAGAGGGGAAACGCGACATGAAAAACTCATTTCAACCTTTCCATTGCACTGCCACTATGACGGGCGTAATTATCGGATACTCCCCCGCAAAAGCATTCCAGAAGCTGCAGTGTTTACCTTTGTACTAATGTGCAACATTCCAGACGAACAGGGAGATAGAAGGGTAGAGAAGAGGTAGGGAAAGGAAGCAGAGCATGGGGTAGAACCGACGCAGTCATGAAATGAGTGAATAGCAACCTTGCTACTCTTGGGTCACAGCCCACATACATGGGGGGGAGGGAGGGAGATGAAAAAGGTGACGTAAGAAGGTAAAGAAACGCTACTACTACACACGACAGCGGTTGCGGACAAACTGGATAAATTTAAGATCAATGTACGGTACGTTTGTACTGTGTCTGAAAATAAACACCATGCAAATTTGTCTTGCGAACAACTGACGCAGCGTGTTCAGACGCAAAGCCACTTTAAATTACCGTAGCGTCTAGGCGTCACTACAGAAGCGACTACACATCAAATCAATACTTCTGTGCCCACCACGGCAGCTTTGCGGCGATGGCGTTTCTCGTGGTCGCGGTTTTGATCCGACTGCGGCAGCTGCATTTCGAAGGGGATGAAATACAAGAACGCTCGTGTACTTAGATTTAGGTGCACATTAAAGAACCCCAGGGGGTCCAAATAATCCGGAGTCCACCACTACGGCATGCCTGATAATCTGATAAATCTGATAATCAATATGATGATAAACATAAATTAAAGTTTACCACTTCTGCCACGATGCCATGGCCACGCATCGTGGCCACGCTGCTTAAACCACGCCTTAAGGCGAAATTTGCAAATAAGCAAATTTCGCACCCCAACTTTACTGCAAAAATTTTGGTACAGGCTATATTTGCAAAAATATGGTATCCTTCCTTCATGACAACATTAAATAACTGCAGGAGTGGTACTGTTAAGCAAAAGTGTTGTACTAGAGAATTTTTGACCACAAAGTATAATTTTACGGTAGATCATTTGCGGTACAATAAGCTGACATTTTTTTTTCTTACCTCTGGTTGGTAAAAAAATTGCACTTGAATTCGTATACGACTCCGCACTTGGCTTTCATTACTTCAATTTCTTTTTCAATAGTAAACTTGCTATTCGCACACTCCTAGTCATAACCAATGACGCGGCATGGGAACATTCTAGTATGCAGTTTATTCTACCATAGAGCATATACACAAAATGTTCATGCCAGCTGCTCTTACGCACCCTTTCACGCACCGTAAATTTTCTCAATAGCCGTTGCATCTTTCTCAGAAATAAATAGAATGAACAATACTCATAATCCATGCTTATGCTGCGTCTACATGCTTGTTTTTTGCATCCTATTTCGATATTTGTGGTTACTAAATTAAGAGGTAGCAACACAATGACAGCTTTGTGGTTGCCACATTTTTCGCCCAGCTTTTCTTATAGAGTTAGTATACTAACTATGTAGAAGGAACAGCTAAAGTTTGTGAGAAAAAATAATTAGCCGCTCTAATTGCCGAGTCCTTCCACAAAGGGGTTCAGAGGTGAACAGTAGCAGTGGGTGGCATTTACCCTTCCGCCTACCGTGCGGAGAACCCTGAAGTAGCTCAAAATATGTTTATTCAACGGGCAAAAAATGCAAATACAACCGCCGATTGATTTTTTCAGATGCCACGTTTTTCGCACCTGTACGCTTACTAGGACTCCGTCACCTACCCCTCTAACAATGGAAGCCGAGACATTGGATGGCGCACAATGTGCCATTCAGTTTTTCGGACACAATCCGCATCCGTTATGGTGCAAACATGGCTTATGTTAACAAACTTGCCGCCACATAGCAAACTGCGACTCTGCCTGCCGACTGTCATGCAAGGAGCACTGGTTAAGACTAGTGACAGGTAGTATGGTTGCGATGAACATTTGCCACTGGCTGATGAAGTGGCTGCAGGCACATTGTGGGCAGCTCTCCAACATTTATACAGCGTTTAAGTTAGGTGGCGCTCATGCACAAATTATACTTTTCACTGCAGATCGGCTTCAATGCAGGCCACTCACTGTAGCGTCTTGTACTGGTATATAATATTGTCATGCCTGTAACTAATGTTGCAGTTTTATATCACGTGTAGTGCACTTTTATGCAATTCATTATCTTGAAACGCGTAAACAGTATTGACTCGTAAGGCATTCTTTCATAACTTTTTTTTATTTCACTCCGCAGCAAAAGTTTGATCACTGCATCCTCTTTTTATGCTTCCCATGCCAAGCTGTGGAGGTTAGCAGACATTTTGCAATAAATTTTGCTATTGTGGAACGCAGTTTGAAAGTACAGCTGTACGTGATTTTCTCCTTGGTGCAACATTAAAATGAAAAAGCCAACGTATTGAACGAGATAATTTTCATTCCTGCAGCTGAGCCACACCGCCGGCTTCCAAGTCCGTCTCACGAAGCAGCTGCTGACGAGCCGCGGAGGCATACTCTTCTGTACAGTCGGCATCCTGGTGCGGCACTGGCAGCAGAACGGCGAACTCGTTGACGAGGTCCATGAGCGTGACGTCTCTACCGACTTCCTGCTCGTGAGGTGCTCTCCACCAACAGCACACTGAAGGTAGCCTTTTCTTCATTCTTGTAGCCGCATACCTTCCAAACCTCCCCCATTGTTTCGTAAGGTTTACGCATTTTTACGAATGTCGCCGTATTCACCCGCATTATGCTCACAGCGCCCACGTTCGCCATCAAAAATTAGAATTCTTTTTGCGCGAGTAACCATCGCAGCCTCAAATAGCTGCAGCGACGGTCGTCTGTCTTTTCCAACGTCATTGTTGACATTGAATAAGTTGGGCCAGAGTCACTTTATCATCTAGTCACTGTAGTTTCAGTTGCACTTTTAATAAGTCAACCATGGATTTTTAATAATTCGCCCTTAGCGAACACCTTTCATGGCACACATACAGTCGAACCCACTAATAACGATCCCACATATAACAATCTATTGGTTATAACGACCACATTTCAGTGCACTTATGAAATTCCGTCTCTGCATGTTGAAACTGCTTCCAATACAACGAATATCTTTTTTTATTATCCGTGCTGTTACAACTAACGCTTTGAACGCAGTGATGGTAATAAATGTTGCAGTTTCACCCGAAAGGCGAAGCATCAATTGCGATACCAAATTAGTAGAGAGGTACACGGTGTAGGGATAGCAGTTTTGTCGGCTGCATAAACTTCGACACATTCGCTTACTAACTTAATTACAAACGTGGTGTCTGCGCGCTCAAGCAAACATCAATAGATCACACTCGATGACCGCAGACAACCACTTTCAAAACGCTGGCGTGAACAAGCGCGGCCCCCGCAGCGAGCGATGGTTCGTATGGTCTATCGCTTCAACGGAAAGTGAGCGGCCGAAAGCACAGCGCATACAAAGGTCAGAGCCGTCTGGAGATAGCTTTCGAGATATGATGCGCGCGACAGCCCGCACCGGCGCAAAGTTCGCAGTTGTACGCGTGGGAGATTGCGTCGCCAGTGCCCCTTGCGCCTGGTTGCAAGATACGCAGCATTGTGTCGCTCCCCCCCCCCTCCATCCCTCCCTCCCATGCCCCCATGGCCTTTAGCGCTACGGAGGAAGTCGGATTTGCTCTCCGCCGTTCGTTCGCTCTCCGTGAACGCACGCGTCCCTCGCGCGCTCTCACTCGCACATACGGCGCGCGGCGACGATTTTATCGCTCTTGGTCTTCATACGGAACCTCACGACGGCGACGACGACGGCAACGCCGATGGCAGAAATCCGCTTGAAGTGTCCATACAAATGCAATTGCAATAAAAGAGAGCACACGCGTGAAATACCAAAGCGCGTAAGCGCGACCTAAACAGGGAGCACGGCCGCGCTCGCCCCGCTTCAGTGCAACCACGATGGGGATACGGCCTTCCACATGAGTGAGCGACCGCTGCGGGTGGATTTCGGAAGCAGTGAGGAAGCTCACGCATAGTCACTCGCTTTCAAGGCACGCCTTCACGGAGGAAGCGTACTGCTTGTGCAGCATAGCGCGTGGCGTGCACCGGTGCGATATCGGATGAGACGATGGCTTCACTCTCGTTTTCACGCTATTGCCCGTGCATCACCGCGTGCATTACGCCTGTTTCAACCACTGATCTCCACTATGGAGGAGGTCAGTGGTTTCAATGCTTTGGAACGACCCTCTGTCTTTCCACCATGGGAACAAGGGCCGCTCAAGCCTTCCTGTCAACGCGGCCGCAGACGGCGAGAGCGCTGCACCATGCGCTGCTGCCACGCAATGTTGCAAAACATGAGCATGTACTACACCGTTATCAGGAGATCACGGTTCGGCGGCGCTTCATTTACCGGTTGCCGATTGCTGATAATGGTCCGCGGTAATCTATTAAATTCCACTGGACAAACTGTGCCTTATTCATCATCATCATCAGCAGCACCAGCAGCCTATATTTTATGTCCACTGCAGGACGAACGCCTCTCCCTGCGATCTCCAATTACCCCTGCCTTGCGCTAGCGTATTCCAACTTGCGCCTGCAAATTTCCTAACTTCATTATCCCATCTGGTTTTCTGCCGACCTCGACTGCGCTTCCCTTCTCTTGGTATCCATTCTGTAACCCTAATGGTCCACCGGTTATCCATCCTACGCATTACATCGCCTGCCCAGCTCCATTTCTTCCACTTAATGTCAACTAGAATATCGGCTATCCCCGTTTGTTCTCTGATCCACACCTTCTCTTCCTGTCTCTTAACGTTAGTCCTAAGATTTTTCGTTCCATCGCTCTTTGTGCGGTCCTTAAGTGTTTCTCGAGCTTCTTTGTTAACCTCCAAGTTTCTGCCCCATATGTTAGCACCGGTACAACGCAATGATTGTACACTTTTCTCTTCAACGACAGTGGTAAGCTCCCAGTCAGGATTTGGTAATGCCTGCCGTATGCACTCCAACCCAATTTTTATTGGGTTGGTGCCTTATTATATTATTGGTGCCTTATTATACAACGGCAAATGCCCATAAACTCAGATGCACTTGACCCTGTGCCAGCCCCTCACTCATAGCATTTCTATCAAGCGATAAGCTCAGACTGGGGGTGGTGCTGCAAAATTGTCCTCCCTCGCTGTCCGCAAACCCGTGCTCCGTGCGACTGCGAGGCTGTCTTTCCCGCGAGGCTTAGACGTCCAGCGGCTGAGGGTGTTTTACAGGCGAAATTTTGCAAGCAGCACGACAGGACCACAGTATTTAGCACAAATTCAAACACATATACTTAGATTTAAAAAATAAACGCTAAGAACCCTGATTTTTCCCGTACAGCCAGCAATATATTCGATTTGTATCTAATACCTTGTTCTCGAATTAAGTACGGATATTAAACCTATAATCAACGGCAAATCACTTCTGCAGAATTCCACAAGGTAGAGGAAAGTTCATGAAAGCTGAAATCGTAGCTTCGTGCTGCATACAGGTGGATGTCAATTTTTCCTTTCATAAATTCTATATTATTCAAAATTATCGAATATTCGCGCACTCCTTCATGTCCCTTCTTGCAGCACTCAAATTCATTCCTTCAGTCATTATATACCTCGAACATCACGGGAGTGAAACCACCCTTTTTAACCGTTGTTTTCATCACTGATAATTCCTTATTTCGTGATGCATTGGTCAACATTAATACTATAGTGCCGTTTCAGTGTGATTGTTTACTTGTTTTTTTTCTGTTTTGATATTTAATGTGATCCTGGCAAAGTTTTGTGTATTTCAACATTTGCTCCTTATTTTTCTTCTGTAATTTATGTCATATGCCCTGTAAGCCACTCTTTTTTTCATCCAGCCGGTGATTCTCATGAGTGCGACAATAAATACGGAGAAATTTTCGGAGTACTTCGATGACGCTCCTTTCATCATGATTTCGGGCAAGACCCACCCGGTCACCAATTCTTTCTGTACGACCTCGTTTCAGAAAACATTGTGACCGCCGAAGCGTTGCAAAAGGTAGTGGCACCAAGGGCTGTACAGAAGTTCTGGCAGTTTGAAACGCTTTCTATTGCTGGGTCTGTTCTCAACTGTCACGCCTTGCACAACTTCATCCTGTTGCCGTCTTCCATGTCTGCTATACATAGTTTTAGTCCCTAGAATAACTAAAATAGCGTCATTGCCCCTGCTTCACCTATTTCCTCTCTGTGATGATAATGACGATTTCTAAGGACATTGCTTTTAAATTTGGTCGCAACAGTCACCCAGCCTGTGTAAGCTACTTACATGTTGTCATATCATCATCTAGCACTGTGCCTATCTATGCCTTGTACCAATGTCCCTATCTAGCAGCGTGTAGGCTGATCGCACCCACTCAAGAGTGCCGATCATCTTGCTCAGATCACGATTAATACACCGTGAGCACATTGGTGAGTCACTGACAGCATCCTAAACGAGAGAGAAAAAAAAAGACTTCAGCTCCTGGCTGTTGTGTGAGCCCCACAACATGCAGTGGCAGCAAGCAGCTGTGCAAGTGTGGTCGAGCGGTGATAGTGTTGCCAGGTCACGGCCGGGCTCGACTGGCGCGCGCGCTCGCTTCTTACTGCCTTCTCATCCGTGGGGCAAACAATGGGAGAGGTTCTCAGCACGTTTAACCAGCGCCGACTGCCAGCGCCGACTGATAGGGGCGCTGCGACCCTGACCCTTCCTCCCCTTCCCCGCGTGCATGCGCTTGCCTTCGCGCTCGCACGATCGTTTTCCCGCGCATTTTATTGGGTGCTCTGTCAGTGTTGTTCAGTATGCATTAATTTGTGGGCTCCTGAAGACGGTCGTGCAGCCTTTAGTAGGCGCAGCCACAGCCAAGACTTGGCGTCGTTCATTGCGCATCGGTATATAACTGCTGTGTGATGGTGTGTTGCTGTGTTCCATATTGCAAGTCACGTTCCGGAAAATGACACGGTGTTTCGTTTCACCTGTTTCGAAGCAATGAGTTTCTAGCCTGAGTTTCTAGCGCTTTTCGACAAGATAGTGTTGTTGTCTTTTGTTTTGTTTTTTCGATAGAGCCTCCGAACACCTGCCATCGCAGGAAGAGCAGTCCAGCCCTATTTACAGCGCGCTCCCATCTTGAGCTGCCCTGAAGGTGTTGACGACAGCCATGCGAGACGATCCGCAAATCTAATTGCCGAGAACATTCTGAGAATGCTCCTTGTTAATCACTCAAACCAAATGACTGACGAAAACGACAAGCCTTCGACCTATGTACACAAGCCGCCAAGGAAACCCTTTAGATTGTAATTGTGAATAAGATACTTTTGTGGAGCTACTGTGTCCGCAAGAGATTTTGCATGAAAGTATGGCAACCATTGTATTACCCTTGTCACACGGCACGTGTAATGTCATTCGCAGCGAATGAGATTAAGTGTTAATGTCATTTTTGCTGCTTCTACACGGGCATAGTGAATGACATTCACAGCTAATGGCATTCGCCCATTAAATGAGCTTCCCGAACTCATTCACGTGCGACTTGTGTAATCTCGACGACAGGGGCATGGCGATAAATTACAAAGATGAAATGAAGTGTAATATATTTTCTAATAACTATCCAATGTTTACCATTGTAATGCTAAAATTATATTGAAAATATGTAATCAAGAAGCACGATTTCTATGGTCTCGTAATCATAGCAGTCTGCGGATAAACATTGCCATCAATTGCGAATCCCATTTTGTTTACCCATGTAGATTGGGAACGCAAGACTATGGTGACTAGCGCCGTAGCAAGACTGCAATGACATTCGGTATGACTGTCATTTACTGTAAATGACATTACATGTGCCGTGTGACAGAGGTATAAGTGCATACGAGCAATAAATATTTTTTTTCATACCTCAAAATGCATATGCGTTTGATGGCGGAGAGCTGTTCTCCCGGCGCATGCGTCTCCATGTTCCCCAGTGAATTTAAAGAAGCTCGATGTATTAATACGGTTACACTGCATGCATTTATAAGAAGCCTAGACGGATCATTTACGCGTCCTTAACAATTAGGCGACTTGTTCTTCAATGCACGGTGAGGTAAGAAGCGCGCCCGAGCCCATCTTCCAGCGTTGCGCGCGCTGCACAGATCGGCTGGGAACAGCTGAGCAGGGTGAGGTCGCAGCGCCCCCCTCCCTCCCACCAAGCAGCGGCGATAGGCAAGAACTAGCCCCGATGCGAAGGTCGTAAGAAGCGAGCGCGCGCGCCAGTCGAGCCCGGCCGTGGCCAGGTTTGGTTATAAATAGCCAAAATGAGCTATCGAAAACAAATTTCGCCGTCGACTTCGACGAGTTGGCTATGTGGCTACATTTGGGCTACTGAAAATCTGACGTGGCTTTGTTTGGGCTATAAAGGGCGCCCTAATCAACGCTCCATGAGGGGCTCTGATCGAATAGAAACAAATATTGAAGGCTATGTTGTAGCTCACTGAGCCGGCAAGACGCGCCTGTGCGTGTGAGCGTGCGCGAAATGCCATCCGCCCCATCTCCCCCTCCATTCTCTGCGCCGTTGTCTGAGCCAGTGGCTTTGATCTTTGATGTACTTAAACTTACATCGCGCTACACCGGGAGACACCCGATCCCCGGGCATCGAGATGAGCCTGGAAGTAGAGGGTTTTTTACAGTACACTGTACTAACATCGGTATGCTCAGAGAGCAAAAAAATAGGGTCGGGTGATCGTGGCGCCGACATGAAAGAAGCACGGGTAGATGACACGCTCCAGTGTTTTCACGGCCTGGGCTTCTTCGTGAACTATCGCGCCGGGCACAGCTTTCGACCTGCTTCACGTTTCTCACACGTAAGCTTTACTGCCATTTTCTTTTTCCTGCGAGATGAGTTTTTATTTGTGCTTACATTAGAGGATCATTTCTATAGGTTAGACTTAAGACCGAATCCTCCTCGGAGACGAAAATCGTACCATGGGGAAGTGGGCCAAGTATGCGAGAAAGTATAAAAAAGAACGGGAGCAAGACCCCGAGCCCAAAGTGGATCCGGGTGCGTTTACTTATAGATGGTTTGCCCGTAACGTGACAAATGCAGGTACTTATTGTGCTAATATCGAAACAAGTTTACCGCGATACCATCAGTGCGCCACGTCACACGAACATCAACCAGTGTGTTTGCTTAGCAGGTGAGGTGTCGCGCTGCTGGCCCGAGGACGGGGGTTGGATCCCCGGCCACGGCGGCCGCATTTCGATCGAGGCTAAATGTTCAAACACCCGTGTACTTGGATTTATGAGCACGTTAAAGAACCCGAGGTGGTCAAAATTAATCCGGAGTCGCCCACTGCTATAAGCCTCCCAATCATATCGGGGTTTTGGCACGTAAAATCCCAGTAATTATTATTAATAGTATATCAACATGGTTTGCTTTTTGACAATAACCGGTTTTCACAGGATTACCACTGTTATCGATTTGTCGTTTACCTTTGCTCTTTGTGAGCCGTCACAGCTTTTGCCATTTCGAGCGAGTTAAGTTGGGAACGTGCTCGTCGCCGCAAACGACTGCGCGCTTCTTACACTTGTGTACCGTTTTGCGCATCAACCATTTAAAGTTTCGCTTACACCGATTGAGACAGCGAGTGGCATCTGCTGTCTCTCACTTCTTTTTAACGCATGTTCTTGGCGTGCTGGAGACCTAAGATGGCGGCCAGGTTGATGTAAATTGAAGCTATATAGAGTGTGTTCCAGGTAACCCGGGCCAATCTAAATAAAGAGGAAACAAGATAGGACAATGAGACAAATATCGCGAGATATAATTGCGCGATACACTGGTTTCGGCTCATAAAAAAGAAGCCGTGGGCTTGTCACCGTCGCAGACCACTGGACAGCTGAAGTTTTTCTACGCCGTAGGCGGATGTCACGTGAGAGCTGAATGATGCTAAACATTATTTTGCGTTCACGTGAGCTAAAAAGCAGAGTTCGTAGTTAGTATTAGTGTATATAATTAAAAATAATAACTTAGTACTATCTGTCATATAATAAAAGCACTATGATTTCGCCTTCTGCAGCGATTTGCTGCAAGCGTGATGTAGACCGTCACGGCGGCAAGGACATTTGGTTACAACGGATTGTGCAAAAAAGGATTGCGTTGTTGAATGTAAAAATTATATAGAAATAAAACTGCAAAAAATGGCTATATTTGGCTACGAAATATTTTGCTCTCTTTTTGTGTTTGGCTACATTTGGGCTACAATTTCTCAAACTTTGGGCTACGCCACCTCGTCTAACCTGGGAACACTGGTGATAGACAGAAAGAAGGGGAAAAAGAAGTGGGTGAGTGCGGCCTGGTTACAGTGTACTAGAAGGGGGCAGTGGGCTTACTCTCTGGCGGAGGCTCTGCGATGCGGCGGCTCCACGAATGTCAAAAATAGGAGCTTCTCCGATAGCCCGAGCGGCGGCGCTGGCGTCGGTTTCAATGGAACGTGGGTGCGACGGCGCAGCTGCCTAGTGCCCGCCCAGTGCCCGATCATATTAGTTGGAGTTGCTGAGCTGCGATTCAGCCACCCGGCCAAAGTTGGACCACTTGCTTACCGCCCACACTACTTAAACTGGTACGGCTGTTCATACTTGTGAACGTTATCGATCACAAAGTAAATATTACGCATATCTGAGGCGCAACATCACTAGGTAAGTATTAGGAGGTGTGCTCCTTTAATAGAAAATACATAGATACGTAACTCTAAACACCCTAGTTTCTTAAGCTGCGCTGAAAATGCCATGCTATGCGCGCCGGCGAACGACGTTCCGCGACTGCGCGCCGACGAGCGCCCTCTGCCACGGAGGAAGGAAACCCTCTGCACAAGCTCATGTTTCCCGATGTATTGCCAGATGGCGTCCATGTCTCAGGCAGCGCCTCCTCAATTTTATCAATGCCAGCCAGATGCGGCCGATTCAACATAAAGGAAGCGCTGTCGGAGGCAGGGCAAAACATAAATGGCCGCTTGATGAAATAATGCGGTAAAATGAAGTCTGTTCAAACAAACCTCCATTGCATTTATCATGCCAGGACGGAAATGGTACGAGAACAGCATCACGGGTGGCCGCGGATCAGACCAGCACTCATGTAGTACGGCCGGCAGAAGACTATCGTCTTTCGACGACATTTGCAGCGAAGCACGCAGATACGCGGCAATTTTTTTTTCTGTGGACGTCGTCGCGTGGGTTTTTTTTTCCTTCAGTGTTTCTTTCGCACATAGCCTGCAAGAGATTAGTATGCCTTGCAGTAACTGAGCCATGCCACGGCATCGACAAAACCACTGTTACGCGCCTGGGTGCCAAACAGGTTATGTTTATCTGAAGGATGGGCCGAAGTTGTCCTTGTTTGGCGTCCCGAAGGATAAAAATAGGCGGAAATATTGGGAAAAGAACCTCCATAGAACCTCCCCTGGACGACACGAGCGCAGTATACGACCTCCATTTCGAGCCACGTTTTGTACTCGACTCCAACGCAGTTCCTGATCACTGTGAATTGTTTTTCTTTTTATGGTCTAGTTAGGTCAGTTAGCGAAGGAAACTGCGAGGAAGGTACACTGGCCTCCCTAGTGGAAGTTGACTCTTCGAAGCATCATGTGACAGAAATTAGTGCAGTCAAACTGCAGCTAGCGCTACTGCCACAGAGGCCACACAAACGTGGTACCCCAGCATTGCACAGGCCTGCGGGTTTCAAACGACCATGACCAGCACGTGGCCAGAAGCGACTCGAGGCTCACTAACCACATTGCGGGCTATGTTGCGCGGAAGTGTATTGTCAATTCCAGCACAAAATGCCAAGAATGCATAAAGCTGCTCACTATGACGCCACCAGGCGAAAGTTTTCAACTTGCCCGGCTAACAAACTTCTGTGACCGAGGAGGCCTCCTTTATTCTTCCAGTCAGCTGTACGGCTGTGTGAAAATTCTAGAGGATCTTTTCACAGAATGCTTCTCTCAGAGTGAGCTACACTCTGACTCCGTTATGGATATGCTGGCAGTTGTTAAGAGTAAGCTTTCCCTCGAAGTTGGCTGCAATGCGCACGCTCTTAGCCTCACAGCTAAAATAATTAGTTTTTACATTGTCACACGTCTCCATTTTTATATGAAAGAAATTAACTGTGACAAGGCAGGAAAGCGGCAGAAGCTCAAGCAGCTGCAGTTGAGCCGTTGCACATGAGTTGAAGTGCATGAAACAATGGCTTGCTGTACTTCTTGCAAATAAAAGCTTTGTGTCAGCAACAGCCCTGTTAACTTCATTTGGCTTACCCTTATATAACTGTACATAAGCATAAGCCGGAGCCTTTGTCAAGTGAACTAGTTTTCACTTTTTGTTCAGGCCTCCCTCCATTTCTTTATGGAAAAAACAAACCTGATTTGATTTAACAAATGTGTGCCGGTGTAATGATGGTTAATATAAACGCAGAAGGCTACTGTGCAGCATGGAACAACTAAAGTGGACCAATGAAATATTTAAGCCATATATACATAATCATTTTGGCTAAGCAAAGGCACAAACCTGGTTAGCATGCCTGATTTTTTTTTTTTGAGCCCAGCTGGGAAGTATGGACGCACTGTTTTTTGTCTGACAAAATTTTACATTAGGTCGACACGGCATGAAACCGTTTTCAAATATTTTTTTACGATTGCCCGATAATTCGGAAAATTCGAAGGCCCCGTCCGCATAAGCAACATCCGTCAGCCACGAGCTCTTTGCACAAAAGGTCTAATAGTTAGGATAGGCAGCCGTCTCCTTTTCCACAAGGCACTATTATGGCAAATATCATGTGGCCTAAACAAATATAGTGCTTGCTAAAGATATGTAAAGACTGTCAAGTATGCCAAAATTAAAAACAAACTGCTTGTGAATTGCTTCGATTGTGAACTGCTTCGAACTGAGCCGACAGAAACGCAAGGAAAATCAAAGCTTCTGCAAGCAAAGCTTCCATTGAAGTTGCCAGTGGCGCCACCTCTTGGATGTGACGCTGACTGCGTCAGAGGAGCGGCTGAGTAAGCCCACTGCCCCCTTCTAGTACACTGTAGCCTGGTGCACAATCTGGCTCAGCTAGCAAGCCGTCAACGTTTGAGAAGCGAGTGCAAGCGACGCTACCGACGCTTTTGCCTTTTCCCTGGCATTTTCCGAGTTGGGTTTCTCGAAATCCGGAGTTCTGCGCAAGAAATATTTAAAGATAGGGGGGTGAAAAAAGACATGTGTTGATCACTGCTGGAAAAAAATCAATACCAAAGTTGAGACTAGTGGAGAGCGTTGTAGGCTGCTTTACAGCGTCCAATCCGTGGGTATTTTTACTTTACAGGAAAAGCTGCGAATAGAATGTTAATGTATACATCTACAGATACCAATAGAGAAAACGTCTGGCTTGAAATTGAGAAGAGAAAAGAAGAAAATGCCCCATCAAGTTTACCACTCTGTACATCCAATTCGTGGGTACTTTGACTTTACAGCAAAAGCTGTTAAGATAATGTTAGTGTAAACATCTACAGGTACCAAAAGAGAAACCGTCTGGTTCGAAATTAACAATATAAAAAGAAAAAGAAATGACGTATCAACTTTACAACTTTGTAGTGAGTGATATACCAGAAACGACACATTTCTATAACTTGCCTGTATGGGGTCATATGATGGCGACAGAGACGTAAGTACGATGGCGCAAAGGTAAGGCAAAGGATGTGGGCTTCATAACGGTTTCACTTTTCTATGGACACCTGATGTACGCAGTCATGGAAAAGGCACAGAATAACTGGAGTAATACAAGGGATGAAAGAGAATAAGTGGGCAAAAAAATCAGATAGGCGCCGAACTGCTATGCAAATATTAAGAATACAAAATAAAACAAACTTCTATTCCAACTTAACAAGCTGCAGAGAACCACGTTGGTTGGCTATCGTGACTCCATATAGCGACTTTGCCTCGCGAGCCCAAAGGCTTCCGTGGCTTGCGTGAGCTCAGTCGCTTGAATATACGGGGCTCAAGGATGGTATTACAGAAATAGTTCCACCTTGGCAAAGTTCAAGATTCTGGGGTTTTATGTGCCGAAACAATTGTGTGATTATGAGGCAGCCGTTGTGCGGGACTCCGGATTAATTTTGACCACTTGAGGTTCTTTAACCTGCTCTTAAATCGAAGTACACGATAGTTTTTATTCTTTTTTTTTCACCTTGTGAAACTTACGAGTCCTAGACATACTTCGAAAGAGCTGTGACAGAAAAGAAAAATTGTCATCTACTTGACTGTAGGACGAAGCTGCAAAGAAAACCCGTACGGCATTTTTAAGAAAGAAATCTTAGCAACTGAAAAAAAAGTTTGGTCTCGTTGCTGCGCGACGATGACTTGAAATTGATTCAAGCAGTTAGCGAAGGTGGTATTGTAGTAGCCAATTCCAGAACGTGCCGACAGTTGGCGCAAAGGGCCTTCCACGACAATTTCGAGTCGCCCGTAAATTTCCACCTAACAAAGAACAAGAAGCTTGCCATCGAAAGTTGCGAAAAAGCAGGACGTACGAAGTTGACAGTCATGCTCAAGAGCTGAAAAGAGCTTTGCCTTTCAGCCTTTTTCACGGCGAAAACCCACAAGGAGGGCACCCCCTATAGCGTCATCGTTTCCGAGGCTGGAATGTGGCAAAGGTGTCTGTGGTTTTACCTGCTAAACTGCTTGTCGTTGTTAGAATTCAAATACCCTTTCTTGGTCCGCGGCCCGGCGTACAGGAGGGCGTCAATCAGCATGGCGTCTTCCGTTACCAGAAACCCATCGGCACGAGTATTGCCAACTTTTTTTTAATTGCTGCTCCTTTATCGGTGCTCCACAGTGGTTAGGCACAATGAGCAGTTGTTCATGCAAAACAGTGGAGTCTGCATAGGCTCCCATATCGTCCCAATCTTGAGCGAACTTCTCCCCATACACTATGATAGGCTCCTGCAGGATCACAAAGAACACGTTCGACCACTAAAATTGTTCCGCTACGTCCGATGACTTCTTGGTTTTAATCAGTGCCAAACCAGAAGAAGCCCCTGTGCAAGTAGATAATATTGTCAGTGACTTCCAGTCCATTTTCCAAGGCCTCACTTTAACTAAGGAACTGCCGATAGAAGGCGTAATCCGCTTTCTTGACCTTTAGTTCGACCTGACCCCCCCCTCCCCCCCCCCATATGCTAGGCATATGCGCCTAGCTCCAAGAAGCACCTACTTCCCTACACATCGGGTCACTCGAGAATTGTCAAGCGTGCCATTCCACTTCGAGCACTCAAAAATGCCCTCTAACATTCCTGCCATCATTATATTCAACGAAGCTTCAACAGTCAAATCAATTGCCTTAGAGCAAGCGGCTACCCGGAAGACCTACTTTGTTCCTTGTCTGAAGTTCTTTAAAAGAGATCAGAACATTTGGCAGTCAGCGTTCCTCCTGTGTTATTCCTTCTGTCCGTGTTTTTATCGCTGTTCTTTAAACCATGAATGCCTGCCAACGAGCTCGCCTTGAGACCTTTTCAAGATACAAGGTTGTTCGGAGTAACTAGACGAGTATAGCAAACTATTTTTGCGGAATTATTCAAGGTGCCACATACGAGTGGATATCAATTTTTTCCTTTCATGACCTAGAGAAGTGTACGTACTCACTGAGGCTCGCGTATGGTACTGTTGTGTATTGCGAGCCCCGTGTCTTAGAATTACTATCTGTAAAGGATCAACAATAAACTATTCCTCTGGCAGAAATTCTTAGTAGAAAAACCTGCTTTCCTAGAAAAGTAAAACATAAATCATCGCTTCATTCAGTTTACAGACATTGAAAGAATGATAAGTAGTCTGCAGTATATTTAATTAGTTCACATCAGTAGCAGCTTTAGAGAAGCCAGAACCCTTAAATGTAGTTCACTGCAACATATTGGCTTAGGTCTACTGTAATTTGTTCTCTGTTTCCTGTGTGTGCCACAGGTAACACGTGCATTTAGCGACATTGACTTTCTTCGTTGCACAGTCGCGCTCATTGGCATTTTTACTCTTTTTCTACCAGGTTCGCCCGCCCAGAGTAGCCGGCAATTCGGCGTTGTACGCATGGAACGGCGCCCAATGACGACATAACGCGCCCGTCGTGTACCGGCTGTCTCCTTGGCAGCGCCCTGTCACAGCTGTTCTAGCACAACAGTTCCAGGCTCTGCAGGCGTTAATACTACCACATCTGCCGTGATTGTCTTAGCTGAGAGGCTGACTATGCGGCCGGGGTTGATCGCGGGACCACCGACTTCACGTGACACACGGCGCTGGTACCGTGGGTTCACTAGACGTGTGGAAGCGGATTCAGGGCCCTTCTACGCTGAAGTGCTGGTCTGCTGGGGCAAGGCTCGTCGTCGAAGTCCACGGCAAGCGCTACGACCAAGTCTGCGCGCTGCTATGCCCGAGACGATTGTCCAGCGACATGGTGGACCCACTTGCGCCGAGCGCCAGCGTTTTTATTCTGCGATTTTTTAATTATTTCTATCCATTTGTGTCAATGTATTGTTTTTCGATGTGTTTTCAATACAGTTATTCGTTATTGAAGTTTGTTGCTGCGTGAGTCGATTCCACGTTCAAGCATTTAGTGCGCGCTTACAATGGAAAAAATGAAATGAGCCCTGTATTCTATAATTTTTTCTCACTCTCAATCTATTATTTCTTCTTTAAATTACAGGTAACAATAGTTATGAGATCCTAATCCGTCTAAAGGCTATAACGTGATATTCAGAATACCGCGTGATCATATGCATGCCTGGCCAGACAAATGGTTACGTAATAAAATTTCACGTTTGCATACAGACCTCCAGATTAACACGCGCTCCTCGGAAAGATTTTCTGCTAAAGCGGCCATGATTCCGATTTCCTTGTGAAGGATTCTCAGCGGGAAAGTCAAGCAAGACACGAACCCATGCTCACATACAGAGAAATGTATCGGTGGCTCTCTTACCTAAGAGAGGCTTGTGGACTGTTCGGGATGGTAGCTGAGGTACACAATTCCATAAACATATTTTTCACGTATGTGGATGAAAATTATTGTTGAGATGTGCAATTTACAGTTTCTGTCGCTGATGCTCTTTTCTATGAGCCGCGACGATACTGCGCATCGTAGCCTGCGAGGAACTGCGAGGGGTTTTTACACAGCGGACGTATTTTTGACGCTTCTGCAGATCTAGCAGCCAAAACGATGGTGCCATTGTAGCAATACGCTTCGCAACACAATAATATATTCACAAAAAGTCGCGCCAACCGACTTCGCACGTGCAGACTAATACTCTGCAAACTCGCAGACCAATCAATTGCGCAACGCTAAGGGCAGCAATATCTCGCGAAGCAGCCGTTCTTCTTCGGAATGTGGTAAACAAAGAAATGAGGCAAGGCTGAGGGCAAGGACAACTTCATTGAAGGATCCGGCAGGTTACGCTGCTAGCGTACCGAGCACGGGATATTTTTTTTATTTCAATTTATTTGTTTTTTTAGTTGCCCAATCTATTTTAATTTGTATTTATTCAGTTTATATATAGGCCCTCTCAAAATCTGTGTTATCAATTATTTGCCTAATGCTTTGTTCTGAATGTTCAACTTTACCCTTTGTACGCTGAGCTTTTCATTCCATCCAGAGTGGCCAATCCCCCTCGTGGGTATGGCGTAAAATTTTACATATTAAATTTTGAGATTTGCGTGCGAAAATAGGGATCTATTACAAGGCTCGCTGCAGTCGGGTACTCCAGGATAAATTTACCACCTGATATTTTTTAACGCACACCCAATTTATCGTTCAGCAGCAGGTTTGTCCCACTCCTTTCGAAATTTCCACCCCGCGGCCAGGATCGCACCGGCGACCCCTATCTCAGCAGCGCAACGCCACAGCGCTACCGCGTTATAAAAATTGCGATTTTGGAATTACTTTGCTGCCATTTCGTGAGATGCTTCATTGGAAGTCAATAAATACCGGGGAATATATCAATTGAAGCAGTACGTTCTTCGTAAATGTTTTTTTTTTTGTTCACAAAAAGGTCTTCAAATTTTGAACGTTTTCCTGGTCTTCCACACTTATTACTTAGAATGCAATTTAGAACGTGTTTTCGACTGTAAAAGTTCTACCGTTTACTTGAGATCTGGGGCTAGTCTTCTGGAACTTATTTCCTTGGGACATTTTTGAAAGTTGAACTTTTATGATTAGTTATTCGAGAAAAAGGACACTTTCTTATCTAGTATCATTATTTATTTTCGCTTCGTTGTATTGATATTTATTGCCACAATGGCGACAATAGGTCATGTTTGACGAACGTTCAGATTTGACGAGAGTTTCAGCGAACGCAGATTGAGTTGCCTAGAGGAATTTATAGCTTAATCTAATGCGAAGTGGCCTTCCTCACAGAGAATTCTGTTTCCAAGTGGAAAACACTCTATTTTATTTCTCTCTCTCTCTCTCTCTCTGTCGTATGATAATTATGACTAAGAACTGAGACGGCGGAGAACTTGCCGTTGGCGTCGATTGTGGCAAGACTAAAAACCGCTGTGATGGGCTTAGTGGTAGTGGCGCAGCTTTGCAGGGAATTACGTCCGGAATTCATCGCGGCCCCAGGTAGCAATACGCATTGAAGATACACCTGGTATATTCATAATGATCATACAAGCAACATTTCATTGTCTTTCAGATTGAAACGAGTTGCTCTTGAATGATAAGCATACGATCGAAGCGTTAAGTACGTTGAACCAGTGCAGTGCGCAAGATTAGGGTA
The DNA here is from genome assembly GCF_013339745.2 of Dermacentor silvarum. NCBI lineage: Eukaryota > Metazoa > Arthropoda > Arachnida > Ixodida > Ixodidae > Dermacentor > Dermacentor silvarum. Next base: position 299,118,504 of record NC_051154.1, read on the forward strand.
TATATAAATGTGGGAAAGACCAACGTAGCATATCGCGCGATTTTGTTACACGTGTTGGGTAATATTGCTAAAAGCCGCAGTGCATGAGAATTCATATGCATTTTGGGTTCTCTCTTCCGCAAGGCATGTAATTTGTGCAAGGTTACACAAGTCTAAGTTTAGCGAAAATGACAAAGGCGTGTATACAGGGATCGCTCGTAAAATATTCCTTTTAAACGATGACGCTAGAAATAGTGCGTCCTTTCATAAAGGAGAACTGAAATATGCATATATGCATGTGCCTATTGCTTGTATGCATGCAGCGGCCCTTTCAAGTACTATTCTAGAACGTTCAGTGGATATCCGTCACTGAAGTCCATGGGACATCCCTATGACTTCCTATCTTTAGACGTGGGACGTTAGTACTTGTTTGGAATCTCCTTGGGATATTTGGTGTTGCCTGAGGCCTTTACTATCGCCGAAAGTGATCGCCCGAGAGTACGTCCCCTGTAGCCGCACTGCTCTCTCGTGTTTCCCTCAGGACGTATGTCGCGTCATCTAACGGAGGCGTCGCGAAGTCTGCGTGCGCCCTCCGAGATGCGTGGCGCGCCGTCCAAGACGTGTTTCCGGCTTCCTCAATAGCTTCCGCCGCATGCAGCCAGCAAAAGCATAGCCTTTAAAATCAGCATCTGTTTATCAAGAGGGCACCACCACTGAGGCGTGGATTCGGACTGCCCGCACGCAAAGCGTCGCATAGTGTTGGGCTGCTGTGCTTGAGGGACCAGTGTTAGGCGGGTTACAGTTTTTTCACGCCCAGCGTCAAGTAAATTTCTAAGAAACTTGGTTATTATTTTCACTCAGAAAAGGCCAGTGAGAGAGCATACAAAGCGCAAAGTGGCTGAAGTTAGATCCCCCAAAATTATTGCTAATCGCATAACCAGCTGGGATCAAGGCAGGGACCATTTTCCAAAGCTCGGGGTATACGGGTGGTAAGTTCCTTAACTACGGGAGATTGGTTAAGAAGCAGGCGGTTTCAACTATGTTACTTTGAAATTTATTAAATACTAAATTTGCATAGCAGTCATTAGAAAAATACTATTAAAAATTTTCAGATAAAATAATTTTGACATAACGAAGTGAAATATTAGGAATAATTCATAATTCTAGAAATTCAGCAAGGTTCTCTTTTTGTATCTCTAATTACGCGCCTTCGTCAGCCTTCGATCGTCGTCTTTCTTTTCCACGTCATCGCGAGCCAGCGAGCACGCGCGCATCCTATCTAGGTAAGGCTGACTAACTTAGTATACACTACTTATTTCTTTTATAATCGGTTCGTTTCACATCTTCAATTATTTATTTCTTTTCCTTTATTTTATTACCTATTTATTTCTAAACTAATTTATTTTTAATTTCTATCATAATACCACCCGGTTCGTGACCTATCCCCCACAGTGGGTTGTGCCATTGATTGAGGCATCATCATCATCATCGTCGTCGTCTTTCTTTTCGACGTCATCGTGAGCCAGTGAGCACGCGCGCATGCTGGCTCGCTCCACGGTGTTCGATTCAGTCCGGTTCCGACAAATGTTGAAACCTCCAGAGCAGGCCGTGAACGCGCGCAGCTCCTCACCGTCGCCGCGACTTACGCCAACAGACGACAAGCGCCACCGTGTTTTCGGCAGCCCTCCCGGTAGAGAGCAGTCGACCAGCGACGTGAAACGACAAATGTACTTTGCTCCTGGTCTCGACCAACAGCGTCGAGCCAATGTCGGACAGCGATGCCCGCACCACCTTCTCAAAGCAACGAGAGTGCGTGGCTGCCCAAGACGTGGCCGCTGTGCTGGACGACGGCCTCAAGGCCGTATTTTGTACCTCGTGTGCGCACTTCGTCATGCACTGCCCCAACCTCGTTTACGAAGCGTATTCGCGCATCACGTGGACCACTGGTGCAAGCCAGCCTCCGGCGAAATTCGCCCACCTGAAACTTGCTCAGTGGCGCTCCATAAGAGAGCCCGTGGACGACCAGGGCCAGCGTCGACGCTGCGAGCGCTCCGTAGGCAATACGCGAGGTAAGACTAACTGCTTTCCAGCAAAAACACCAAAGGCCTGCAGCAGCCTCATTCAATAACTTTACTCCTTGCCCGACTGCTGTCGAAAGAGACATAATAAATGCATGAGCGCCAGCCGGAGCCTTCGGTCACGATTGAATTAGCCGAAAAATGAAATTAACCGGAGTCAAATTAACAGAAGTCGACGGTATTGACGTTCTTTCTAATGAGGTTTAACTGCATAAACACATTTCTTTATATTAAGGTTCAAAATACATGGTTTTCTATAGACAAGAAGTTAAAGAAAGCTATATACTTCGTTATAATCAGAATTTTAATATATATATATTCGTTGTAAGAATGTTTAACTGTATTATAAAGGTATTTCTATGTCACATGAGACTTCATTGTTCTTATAAAAGAGTTCAGCTGCACTTTTATCGGAATTTAAAGAGCATGGCCATATTTAAGAAAACTTGACCTACATTCCACGCTGCAGAGAGGACATTGTAAGTGCCATCAACCGTAACCGTGTGCTGGTGACTTGTGGGGAGACTGGATCTGGAAAGACCAAGCAGGCTGCCCAGTTCATCTTTGAAGACTACATGCGTGGAGGCCAAGGCTCCAGGTGCAATATCGTGGTCACCCAGACAAGGAGGATTGCAGCATTCTCCATGGCAAAGCGGGCGGCTCTCGAGCGGCATAATGAGGTTGGTTAATATATTTAAGTGAACCTTTCTTTGTCTGTTCTTTCGACTTTTGCACTGCTGCTGCTGTCTTGCACGCCACGTCGGTTGGTGCTTTATGGCAAGAGCGCGGCAGAGGGGAAAGGCGACATGAAAAACTCATTTCAACCTTTCCATTGCCCTGCCATTATGACTGGGGTAATTATCGGATACTCCCCGCAAAAGCATTCCAGAAGCTGCAGTGTTTACCTTTGTACTAATGTGCAACATTCCAGAGGGGAGCGAGATAGAATGGTAAAGAAGAGGTAGGGAAAGGAAGCTGAGCATGGGGTAGAACCGACGCAGTCATGAAATGAGTGAATAGCAACCTTGCTACTCTTGGGTCACAGCCCACATGCCTGCAGCAGCATCATTCAATAACTTTACTCCTTGCCCGACTGCTGTCGAAAGAGACATAATAAATGCATGAGCGCAGGCCGGAGCCTTCGGTCACGATTGAATTAGCCGAAAAATGAAATTAACCGGAGTCAAATTAAGAGAAGTCGGAGATATTGACGTTCTTTCTAACGAGGTTTAACTGCATAAACACATTTCTTTAAATTAAGATTCAAAATACATGGTTTTCTATAGACAAGAAGTTAGAGAAAGCTATATACTTCGTTATAATCAGAATTTTAATATATATATATTCGTTGTAAGAATGTTTAACTGTATTATAAAGGTATTTCTATGTCACATGAGACTTCATTGTTCTTATAAAAGAGTTCAGCTGCACTTTTATCGGAATTTAAAGAGCATGGCCATATTTAAGAAAACTTGACCTACATTCCACGCTGCAGAGAGGACATTGTAAGTGCCATCAACCGTAACCGTGTGCTGGTGACTTGTGGGGAGACTGGATCTGGAAAGACCAAGCAGGCTGCCCAGTTCATCTTTGAAGACTACATCCGTGGAAGCCAAGGCTCCAGGTGCAATATCGTGGTCACCCAGCCAAGGAGGATTGCAGCATTCTCCATTGCAAAGCGGGCGGCTCTCGAGCGGCATAATGAGGTTGGTTAATATATTTAGGTGAACCTTTCTTTGTCTCCTCTTTCGACTTTTGCACTGCTGCTGCTGTCTTGCACGCCACGTCGGTTGGTGCTTTATGGCAAGAGCGCGGCAGAGGGGAAACGCGACATGAAAAACTCATTTCAACCTTTCTATTGCACTGCCACTATGACTGGGGTAATTATCGGATACTCCCCCGCAAAAGCATTCCAGAAGCTGCAGTGTTTACGTTTGTACTAATGTGCAACATTCCAGAGGGGAGCGAGATAGAATGGTAAAGAAGAGGTAGGGAAAGGAAGCTGAGCATGGGGTAGAACCGACGCAGTCATGAAATGAGTGAATAGCAACCTTGCTACTCTTGGGTCACAGCCCACATGCCTGCAGCAGCATCATTCAATAACTTTACTCCTTGCCCGACTGCTGTCGAAAGAGACATAATAAATGCATGAGCGCAGGCCGGAGCCTTCGGTCACGATTGAATTAGCCGAAAAATGAAATTAACCGGAGTCAAATTAACAGAAGTCGACGGTATTGACGTTCTTTCTAACGAGGTTTAACTGCACAAACCCATTTCGTTAAATTAAGGTTCAAAATACATGGTTTTCTATAGACAAGAAGTTAAAGAAAGCTACATACTTCGTTATAATCAGACTTTTAATATATATATATATATTCGTTGTAAGAATGTTTAACTGTATTATAAAGGTATTTCTATGTCACATGAGACTTCATGGTTCTTATAACAGAGTTCAGCTGCACTTTTATCGGAATTTAAAGAGCATGGCCATATTTAAGAAAACTTGACCTACATTCCACGCTGCAGAGAGGACATTGTAAGTGCCATCAACCGTAACCGTGTGCTGGTGACTTGTGGGGAGACTGGATCTGGAAAGACCATGCAGGCTGCCCAGTTCATCTTTGAAGACTACATGCGTGGAGGCCAAGGCTCCAGGTGCAATATCGTGGTCACCCAGCCAAGGAGGATTGCAGCATTCTCCATTGCAAAGCGGGCGGCTCTCGAGCGGCATAATGAGGTTGGTTAATATATTTAAGTGAACCTTTCTTTGTCTGTTCTTTCGACTTTTGCACTGCTGCTGCTGTCTTGCACGCCACGTCGGTTGGTGCTTTATGGCAAGAGCGCGGCAGAGGGGAAACGCGACATGAAAAAGTCATTTCAACCTTTCTATTGCACTGCCACTATGACTGGCGTAATTATCGGATACTCCCCCGCAAAAGCATTCGAGAAGCTGCAGTGTTTACCTTTGTACTAATGTGCACCATTCCAGACGGGAGCGAGATAGAATGGTAGAGCAGAGGTAGGGAAAGGAAGCCGAGCATGGGGTAGAACCGACGCAGTCATGAAATGAGTGAATAGCAACCTTGCTACTCTTGGGTCACAGCCCACATGCCTGCAGCAGCCTCTTTCAATAACTTCACTCCTTGCCCGACTGCTGTCGAAAGAGACATAATAAATGCATGAGTGCCGGCCGGAGCCTTCGGTCGCCATTGAATTAGCCGAAAAATGAAATTAACCAGAGTCAAATTAACAGAAGTCGACGGTATTGACGTTCTTTCTAACGAGGTTTAACTGCATAAAAAATTTCGTTAAATTAAGGTTCAAAATACATGGTTTTCTATAGACAAGAAGTTAAAGAAAGCTACATACTTCGTTAAAATCAGACTTTTAATATATATATATATTCGTTGTAAGAATGTTTAACTGTATTATAAAGGTATTTCTATGTCACATGGGACTTCATTGTTCTTATAACAGAGTTCAGCTGCACTTTTATCGGAATTTAAATTGCATGGCCACATTTAAGAAAACTTGACCTACATTCCACGCTGCAGAGAGGACATTGTAAGTGCCATCAACCGTAACCGTGTGCTGGTGACTTGTGGGGAGACTGGATCTGGAAAGACCAAGAAGGCTGCCCAGTTCATCTTTGAAGACTACATGCGTGGAGGCCAAGGCTCCAGGTGCAATATCGTGGTCACCCAGCCAAGGAGGATTGCAGCATTCTCCATTGCAAAGCGGGCGGCTCTCGAGCGGCATAATGAGGTTGGTTAATATATTTAAGTGAACCTTTCTTTGTCTCCTCTTTCGACTTTTGCACTGCTGCTGCTGTCTTGCACGCCACGTCGGTTGGTGCTTTATGGCTGGAGCCTGGCAGAGGGGAAAGGCGACATGAAAAACTCATTTCAACCTTTCCATTGCACTGCCACTATGACTGGCGTAATTATCGGATACTCCCCCGCAAAAGCATTCCAGAAGCTGCAGTGTTTACCTTTGTACTAATGTGCAACATTCCAGAGGGGAGCGAGATAGAATGGTAGAGAAGAGGTAGCGAAAGGAAGCAGAGCATGGGGTAGAACCGACGCAGTCATGAAATGAGTGAATAGCAACCTTGCTACTCTTGGGTCACAGCCCACATGCCTGCAGCAGCCTCATTCAATAACTTTACTCCTTGCCCTACTGCTGTCGAAAGAGACATAATAAATGCATGAGCGCCGGCCGGAGCCTTCGGTCACGATTGAATTAGCCGAAAAATGAAATTAACCGGAGTCAAATTAACAAAAGTCGACGGTATTGACGTTCTTTCTAACGAGGTTTAACTGCATAAACAGTTTCGTTAAATTAAGGTTCAAAATACATGGTTTGCTATAGACAAGAAGTTAAAGAAAGCTATATACTTCGTTATAATCAGAATTTTAATATATATATATATATATATATATATATATTATAATTATATATATGTATATATATATATATATATATATATGTATATATATATATATACATTCGTTGTAAAAATGTTTAACTGTATTATAAAGGTATTTCTATGTCACATGGGACTTCATTGTTCTTATAACAGAGTTCAGCTGCACTTTCATCGGAATTTAAAGAGCATGGCCATATTTAAGAAAACTTGACCTACATTCCACGCTGCAGAGAGGACATTGTAATTGCCATCAACCGTAACCGTGTGCTGGTGACTTGTGGCGAGACTGGATCTGGAAAGACCAAGCAGGCTGCCCAGTTCATCTTTGAAGACTACATGCGTGGAGGCAGGGGCGTAGCCAGCAATTTTTTTCGGGGGGGCTTCTCCAGCCCGACCGGGGGGGGGGGGGGGGGGCGTCTGTTTTCCTCTACGTGACGTGATCGATAATAGAAATCGGTAGTTTAAGCAGACTCTATGCAGGTATATCAAAGACATGGGACCAGTTACCTAATTAAATCTCAGTAACGTAAAAAATACTGGCGGCTACTCCACTGTACTGGAAACAATACGCACTAGGTTTGCTTTGCGTAACGCCGTTCCTCCTTTATTTAAAAATCGTGCTGCGTGATAGCTGGGACACCCTGTATGTCATTGACGTTCTCGCCCGCAGCAACCCTTTTAATTACTGGTTCCGTAATCCCCCCCCCCCCCCGCTCGCGTGTGCTTGTGGGGAAATTAAGTAAAAAGTAAAGCAAGCTCAGTAAAATACAGTAAGTACGACAGGTACAGTGGGCGTTTGGAGCAACGGTCTCTGATCGCGCCACTGAATGGACGAATCTTCGAAAACGCATCATTGAGACGACCCGCCCGATCGGAGAAGACATCATTAATTGTTGATCTCCGTTAAGCGTAGATAGCATCGTCCTCGTCGGGGCGAAGTGCGTGTCACAAGTCAAGGACGGCTATACACGTGAAAATGCATGTGTGACCAGGCTATACCTACTCCCATAGCAATAGCTTGTTCGCTTCGTCTTTGCGCTAGAAAACGTAAACACGCGCAAAAACGCTTAAGGCTTTTTTTTTTCGAAGCTTTCGTCACCCTGCTCCCTCTTACGAGAGGGTTGCATTTCCTGCGACAAGTGAATGGGCCGCTGTGTCTTCCGCTGTGTGCGAGCGTGCAGCCGTCATTTGCCTTTACGTCAACACATTCGGAATTGTACAGACTATTTCACCGCACAGCATAGATATGGCATGTGTACGCATTTTAAGTAGTGCGTGCAACTCATTTCTGCTTCACTTACACCGGTGCAAACAGGAAGCGGCCTTGTACCTCACCGAATCTCGACTGATTGGTGTACTAGTGATGCACGAATGAACTCCGGTCTTGTTCAGTGCATAGTGCACATAAACGATTTCTCAGGACGCGTGAACTCCGACGAGAACTGTCAGCGCCTGTAACAAGAGTTTACTTACGCTGTACTGCGCACAGCAGTAATCCATTCTTGTCGGCTGTCTGTTCCATGCATTCTGTTATGAGTCGGTGGAATTTCACTGGTGGCATCAACCCCTTCGTGTGTACATTGCTGGTTTGGGATTCCACAACACAACAGCAACTACCAGCCTTCCGTAATTGCTGGTTTGGGATTCAACAGCACAACAGTAACTACCAGCCTTCCGTAGGCGCGCAATGCCAAACAAGAGACGTTTCGCGCGCAGACTAAGGCTACGTTCACACTTGGGAAGCGGCAAGCGGACGGAAAGGTCAAAGCGGCCGGAAAATATTTCCGCGCATGTCCAAGGGCCGTATTCTGAAACGTTCGCCTAGGCGAAATTTCTTTTTTCGCTTTCAGGCGTGTGCTGATTGGCTGTTTTAGCAAAATTGGATGAGCTGATTGGGTGGTTGAGCCCGACGTCATTCAATTTTGCTCAACCAGCCAATCAGCGCGCACGCTGATTTCGCCTAGGCGAACGTTTCAGAATACGGCCCCAAGTTGTTCACATTTGTTTTGCTACCGCCGCGCCCGCCGCTGCCGCTCTCGTCCACATCCATCTAGTCAGCGGACATTTGTCGGCGTGGTGGCGCTCATTATCGCATTATTTCGAGCGGTATGTTCATTCATTGGCCCACCCGTCATCAAAAGTGATCATTTTGCGCAACTTCGCGTGTCATCTGCGACCTTCGGTAAATTCCTCGTTGGCGTTCCGTGATTCTCCTCACACGGGCGTGGTACCGCTGAGTCACAGGTTGGTGCCTAGGCGTGCTAATATTTCTTTATTAGCTTTTATTTACAAGTTGTACTACCATTTCATCATTTCGTATTATTGTCGGCGCCTCCAGGGCACCAAAGCGGCAACGGGAACACCACAGCTAAAACCCGGGCCGGCCTTTGTGTTGGGGCTCGCCAAAGCCTGTGCGTCCTACGTGAGACCTACGCTCCCAATCTATCGTCGCGACGAGAAAAGCACCCCGCGACTTCCGCAACATACCGTGCACGTGGGAGGAGAATTATGGAGCGCGATCGAGGAGTATGTCTAACTACTGTCTGCCATAGAAGCGGAAGAAGAAATGGCTTTTATACTTCTACCTACTTGTTTTCTAGAAATGAACAATGAATAAACGGAAGACGCGGACACCTCGGAAACGGCGGTGGTGGGTTCGCCTGGCTTTGCAAAAGCGCGAGAAGTTGGGTCACGCCAAGGGTTCTTTGCCGCACCTCCGGTCGCGCGACGTTGAATACTATCGCGAGTGTTGCTGACAGTACGTTTTAGTACCACTCTTGTCGTATAGCAAAGGGTGGTTCTTGATCGCGTCGATCAGCATTGCAGCCCCCACTTTTGGTACCATGTTTACATGCTAGTGTAGCTTCCGGGCTAGCAGAACGACTTTCCGCCACGTTTCCGCTTCGCCATGGCGAAGAAATCGGTCTATGAGACCGATTTGGCGCGTCGCCTGTCTTTCTGCTTGTTCTGCCGCCTAGGCGGGCGGATTTTGCAAGATTTTGCCGCTTCCGACAGCTTCAAGACCAAGTGTGAACGTAGCCTAAGATCCTGCGCGAGCGTGGCCTATCCGGCACCTGAAGGGAAGCGGCGGAAATGTATACCTGAAATTTCGACCACCTGGGGTCCTTAACGTGCACCTAAATCTAAGTAAACCGGCCTCGAGCATTTTGGCCTTCATCTAAAATGCGGCTGCCACATTTGTTTCTACATTTGTTGCGCATTTGTTGCTTCAGAATGCGGCCGCCACATTCTCGCCCAAAACCTCACAGAGTGTCAAAGCCTTGAGAAACACCGTGTCACTTTTTTCCATATGCAGACATGATTCACTGTAAATTACCAACCCGAACGGAAGCGCCCAGGAATGAAATTGTGATAGTAGCACCGGTTTCTTGAATTATGTCAGCGCGAAGCGACGAGAAAAAAGGGTGGGTAAGTGGGCGGGGGAGGGGGGGGGTTACGGAAAAAATTACGGGGGGGGGGGTTTGAACCCCCCCAACCCCCCCCCCCCTGGCTACGCCCCTGCGTGGAGGCCAAGGCTCCGGGTGCAATATCGTGGTCACCCAGCCAAGGAGGATTGCAGCATTCTCCATGGCAAAGCGGGCGGCTCTCGAGCGGCATAATGAGGTTGGTTAATATATTTAAGTGAACCTTTCTTTGCCTCTTCTTTCGAATTTTGCACTGCTGCTGCTGTCGCTGTCTTGCATGCCACGTCGGTTGGTGCTTTATGGCAGGAGCCTGGCAGAGGGGAAAGGCGACATGAAAAACTCATTTCAACCTTTCCATTGCACTGCGACTATGACGGGCGTAATTATCCGATACTCCCCCGCAAAAGCATTCCAGAAGCTGCAGTGTTTACCTTTGTACTAATGTGCAACATTCCAGAGGGGAGCGAGATAGAATGGTAGAGAAGAGGTAGGGAAAGGATGCAGAGCATGGGGTAGAACCGACGCAGTCATGAAATGAGGGAATAGCAACCTTGCTACTCTTGGGTCACAGCCCACATGCCTGCAGCAGCCTCATTCAATAACTTTACTCCTTGCCCGACTGCTGTCGAAAGAGACGTAATAAATGCATGAGCGCCGGCCGGAGCCTTCGGTCACGATTGAATTAGCCGAAAAATGAAATTAACCGGAGTCAAAAAGTCGACCTTATTGACTTTCTTTCTAACGAGGTTTAACTGCATAAACACATTTCGTTAAATTAAGGTTCAAAATACATGGTTTTGTATAGACAAGAAGTTAAAGAAGGCTATATACTTCGTTATAATCAAAATTTAATATATATATATATTCGTTGTAAGAATGTTTCACTGTATTATAAAGGTATTTCTATGTCACATGGGACTTCATTGTTCTTATAACAGAGTTCAGCTGCACTTTTATCGGAATTTAAAGAGCATGGCCATATTTAAGAAAACTTGACCTACATTCCACGCTGCCGAGAGGACATTGTAAGTGCCATAAACCGTAACCGTGTGCTGGTGACTTGTGGTGAGACTGGATCTGGAAAGACCAAGCAGGCCACCCAGTTCATCTTTGAAGACTACATCCGTGGAGGCCAAGGCTCCAGGTGCAATATCGTGGTCACCCAGCCAAGGAGGATTGCAGCATTCTCCATGGCAAAGCGGGCGGCTCTCGAGCGGCATAATGAGGTTGGTTAATATATTTAAGTGAACCTTTCTTTGTCTCCTCTTTCGACTTTTGCACTGCTGCTGCTGTCGCTGTCTTGCACGCCACGTCGGTTGGTGCTTTATGGCAAGAGCGCGGTAGAGGGGAAAGGCGACATGAAAAACTCATTTCAACCTTTCCATTGCACTGCCACTATGACTGGCGTAATTATCGGATACTCCCCCGCAAAAGCATTCCAGAAGCTGCAGTGTTTACCTTTGTACTAATGTGCAACATTCCAGAGGGGAGCGAGATAGAATGGTAGAGAAGAGGTAGGGAAAGGAAGCAGAGCATGGGGTAGAACCGACGCAGTCATGAAATGAGGGAATAGCAACATTGCTACTCTTGGGTCACAGCCCACATACATGGGGAGAGGGAGGGAGATGAAAAAGGTGACGTAAGAAGGTAAAGAAACGCTGCTACTACACACGACAGCGGTTGCGGACAAACTGGATAAATTTAAGATCAATGTACGGTACATTTGTACTGTGTCTGAAAATAAACACCATGCAAATTTGTCTTGCTAAACAGCTGACGCAGCGTGTTCCGACGCAAAGCCACTTTAAAGTACCGTAGCGTCTAGGCGTCACTACGGAAGCGACCACACATCAAATCAATACTTCCGTGCCCACCACGGCAGCTTTGCGGCGATGGCGTTTCTCGTGGTCGCGGTTTTGATCCGACGGCGGCAGCTGCATTTCTAAGGGGATGAAATACAAGAACGCTCGTGCACTTAGATTTAGGTGCACATTAAGGAACCCCAGGGGGTCCAAATAATCCGGAGTCCTCCACTACAGCATGCCTGATAATCTGATAAATCTGATAATCAATATGATGATAAACATAAATCAAAGTTTACCACTTCGGCCACGACGCCATGGCCACGCATCGTAGCCACGCTGCTTAAACCACGCCTTAAGGCGAAATTTGCTAATAAGCATATTTCGCACCCCAACTTTACTGCAAAAATTTTGGTACAGGCTATATTTGCAAAAATATGGTATCCTTCCTTCGTGACAATATTAAATAACTGCAGGAGTGGTACTGTTAAGAAAAAGTGTTGTACTAGGCAATTTTGTTGACCACAAAGTATATTTTTCCTGTAGATCATTTGCGGTACAATAAGCTGACATTTTTTTCTTACCTCTGGTTGGTAAAAAAATTGCACTTGAATTCGTATTCGACTCGCACTTGGCTTTCATTATTTCAATTTTTTTTCAATTGTAAACTTACTATTCGCACACTCCTAGTCGTAACCAATGACGCAGCATGGGAACATTGTAGTATGGAGTTTATTCTACCATAGAGCATATACACAAAAAGTTCATGGCAGCTGCTCTTACGCACCCTTTCACGCACCGTAAATTTTATCAATAGCCGTTGCATCTTTCTCAGAAATAAATAGAATGAACAATACTCATCATCCATGCTTATGGGCTGCGTCTACATGCTTGTTTTTTGCATCATATTTCGATAATATTTGTGGTTAATAAATTAAGAGGTTGCAACACAACGACACCTTTGTGGTTGCCACGTTTTTCGCCCAGCTTTTCTTATAGAGTTAGTATACTAACTATGTAGAAGGAACAGCTAAAGATTGTGAGAAAAAAGAAATTAGCCGCTCTAATTGCCGAGTCCTTCCACAAAGCGGTTCAGAGGTGAACAGTAGCAGTGGGTGGCATTTACGCTTCCGCCTACCGTGCGGAGAACATTGAAGTAGCTCAAAATATGTTTATTCAACGGGCAAAAAAATGCAAATACAACTGCCGATTGATTTTTTTTCAGATGCCACGTTTTTCGCACCTGTACGCTTACTAGGACTCCGTCACCTACCCCTATAACAATGGAAGCCGAGACATTGGATGGCGCACAATTTGACATTCAGTTTTTCGGACACAATCCGCATGCGTTATGGTGCAAACATGGCTTATGTGAACAAACTTGCCGCCCCATAGCAAACTGCGACTCTGCCTGCCGATTGTCATGCAAGGAGCACTGATTAAGACTAGTGACAGGTAGTATGGTTGCGATGAACATTTGCCACTGGCTGATGAAGTGGCGGCAGGCACATTGTGGTCCGCTCTCCAACATTTATACAGCTGACGGTCATGCACGAATTATACTTTTCACTGCGGATCGGCTTCAATGCAGGCCACTCACTGTAGCGTCTTGCACTGGTATATAAAATTGTCATGCCTGTAACTAATGTTGCAGTTTTATATCACCTGTAGTGCACTTTTATGCAATTCATTATCTTGAAACGGGTAAACAGTATTGACTCGTAAGGCATTCTTTCAAAACTTTTTTTTATTTCACTCCGCAGCAAAAGTTTGATCACTGCATCCTCTTTTATGCTTCCCATGCCAAGCTGTGGAAGTTAGCAGACATTTTGCAATAATTTTTGCTATTGTGGAACGCAGTTTGAAAGTACAGCTGTACGTAATTTTCTCCTTGGTGTAACATTAAAATGAAAAAGCCAACGTATTGAACGAGATAATTTTCATTCCTGCAGCTGAGCCACACCTACCGGCTTCCAAGTCCATCTCACGAAGCAGCTGCTGACGAGCCGCGGAGGCATATTCTTCTGTACAGTCGGCATCCTGGTGCGGCACTGGCAGCAGAACGGCGGACTCGTTGACGAGGTCCATGAGCGTGACGTCTGTACCGACTTCCTGCTCGTGAGGTGTTCTCCATCAACAGCACACTGAAGGTAGGCTTTTCTTCATTCTTGTAGCCACGTGCCTTCCAAACCTCCCCGATTTTTTTCGTAAGGTTTTACGCATTTTTACGAATGTCGCCGTATTCCCTCGCATTATGCTTACAGCGCCCACGTTGGCCATCAGAAATTAGAATTCTTTTTCCGTGAGTAACCGTCGCACCCTCTAATTGCTGCAGCGATGGTCGTCTGCGTGTTCCGACGTCATTGTTAACATTGAATAAGTTGTGCCAGAGTCACTTTATCATCTAGTCACTCTAGTTTCCGTTCCACTTTTAGTAAATCAACCATGCATTTTTAATAACTCGCCTTTAGCAAACACCTTTCATGGCACACATACAGTCGAACCCACTAATAACGATCCCACATATAACAATCTCTTGGTTATAACGACCACATTTCAGTGCACTTATGATTTTCCGTCTCTGCATGTTGAAACTGCTTCCAAATACAACGAATATCTTTTTTTATTATCCGTGCTGTTACTACCAACGCTTTGAACGCAGTGATGGTAATAAATGTTGCAGTTTCACCCGAAAGGCGAAGCATCAATTGCGATAGCAAATTAGTAGAGAGGTACACGGTTTAGGGATAGTAGTTTTGTCGGCTGCATAAACTTCGACACATTCGCTTACTAACTGAATTAACAAACGTGGTGTCTGCGCGCACAAGCAAACATGAATAGATCACACTCGATGACCGCAGACAACCACTTTCAAAACGCTGGCGTGAACAAGCGCAGCCACCGCAGCGAGCGATGGTTCGTATGGTCTATCGCTTCAACGGAAAGTGAGCGGCCGAAAGCACAGCGCATACAAAGGTCAGAGCCGTCTGGAGATCGCTTTCAAGATATGATGGGCGCGACAGCCCGCACGGCGCAAAGTAGGCGATTGCGTCGCCAGTTCCCCTTGCGCCTGGTTGCAAGATACGCAGCATAGTGTCGCCCCCCCTCCATCCCTCCCTCCCATACCCCCATGGCCTTTGGCGCGACGGAGGAAGTCGCGTTTGCTCTCCGCCGTGCGTTCGCTCTCCGTGAAAGCACGCGTCCCGCGCGCGCTGTCACACGCACATACGGCGCGCGGCGACGATTTTATCGCTCTTGGACTTTATACGGAACCTCAGGGCGGCGACGACGACGGAGACGGCAGAAATCCGCTTGAAATGTCCATATAATTGTTATCGCAATCAAAGAGGGCACACGCATGAAATACCAAAGCACGTAAGCGAGACCAAACAGGAAGCACGGCAGCGCGCGCCCCACTTCAGTGCAACCACGATGGGGATACGGCCTTCGACATGAGTGAGCGACCGCTGCGGGCGGATTTCGGAAGCAGTGAGGAAGCTCACGCATGGGTCACTCGCTTTAGAGGCACGCCTCCACGGAGAAGGCGTAAAGCTTAAGCAGCATAGCGCGTGGCGTGCGCCGGGGCGATATCGGATGCCACGATGGCTTCCCTCTCGTTTTCTCGCTATTCCCTGTGCATCACCGAGTGCCTTAGGCCGGTTTCAGCCACTGATCTCCACTATAAAGGAGGTCAGTGGTTTCAAGGCTTTGGAACGACCCTCTGTCTTTCCACCATGGGAACAAGGACCGCTCAAGCGTTCCTGTCACCGCGGCCCGAGACGGCGAGAACGCTGCAGCATGCGCTGCTGCCACGCAATATTGCAACGGATAAGCATGTAATACACCGTTATCAGGAGATCACGGTTCCGCGGCGCTTCGTTTACGGGTTGCCGATTGCTGATAGCAGTCCGCGGTAATCTATTAAATTCCACTGGACAAACTGTGCCTTATTATACAACGTCAAATGCCCACAAACCCAGATGCACTTGACCCTGTGGCAGCCCGTCTCTCGTCGTATTTGCTATATTGCGATAAGCTCAGACTGGGGTGGCGCTGCAAAATTGTCCACCCTCGTTGTCCGCGAACCCGTCGTGCCCCTTGCTACGGTGAGGCTGTCTTTCCCGCGTCGCTTAGGCGTCCAGCGGCTGAGGGTGTTTTATAGGCGAAATTTAGCCAGCAGCACGTAATGACCACAATATTTAGCACAAAATCAAACACATACTCTTAGATTAAAAAATAAACGCTAGGAACCCTGATTTCTCCCGCACAGCCAGAAATATATTCGATTTGTTTCTAATATCTAGTGCTCGAATTAAATACGGATATTAAACATATAATCGACGGCAAATCACTTCTGCAGAATTCCACAAGGTAGAGGAAAGTTCATGAAAGCAAAAATTGTAGCTTCGTGCTGCATACAGGTGGATGTCAATTTTTCCTTTCATATAATCGATATTATTCAAAATTCTCGAACATTCGCGCTCTCCTTTGTCCCTTCTTGCAGCACTCAAATTCATTCTTTCAGTCATTATATACATCGAACATCACTGCAGTGAAACCACCCTTTTTAACCGTTGTTTTCATCACTGATAATTCCTTATTTCGTGATGCATTTGTCAACATTAATACTATAGTGTCGTTTCACTGTGATTGTTTACTTTTGTTTTGGTATCTAATGTGTTCCTGTCGAAGTATTGTGTATTTCAACATTTCTCCTGATTTTTCTTCTGTTTTTGTGTCTTCTGTTTTTGTGTCATAGTCAGCCACTCTTTTTTTTTCATCCAGCCGGTGATTCTCATGAGTGCGACAATCAATACGGAGAAATTTTCGGAGTACTTCGATGACGCTCCTGTCATCATGATTCCGGGCAAGGCACACCCGGTCAATCAGTTCTTTCTGTACGACTTCGTTTCAAAAAACATTGTGACTGCAGAAGCGTTGCAAAAGGTAGTGGCACAAACGGCTGTATAGAACTTTGGGCTGTGTGAAACGCTTCCGATTGCTTCGTCTGTTCTCAACTGCCGCGCCTTGCACAACTTCGTCCGGTTGCCGTCTTCCATGTCTGCTATTCATAGCTTTAGTCCCTAGAATAACTAAAATAGCGCCATTGCCCCTTCTTCACGTATTTCCTCTCTTTGATGATAACGACGATTTCTTAGGACATTGCCTTTAAATAAGGGTCGCAACAGTCACCCAGCCTTTGTGAGCTACTTACATGTTCCCATATCATAATCTGGCATTCTATATATGCCTCGTACTAATGTGCCTATCTAGCAGCGAGTGGGTGTCGCACCCGCTCAAGAGTGCTGATCATCTTGCTCAAGGTCACGATTATTACACCGTGAGCCCATTGGTTAGTCACTGACAGCATCCTAAACGAGAGAGAAAAAAGGCTTTAGCTCTTAGCTGTTGTGTGAGTCCCATAACATGTAGTGGCAGCAAGCAGCTGTGCAAGTGCGCTCGAGCGGTGACAGAAAGAAAGAAAGAAAGGGAAAGAGAAGCGGAGGAGTGCGGCCTGGTGCAGCATCTGGCTCAGCTGGCAAGCCGCCACCGTTTGAAAAGCGAGTGCAAGCGACGCTACCGACGCTTTTGCCTTTTCCCTGGAATTTTTCAGTTTAGGTTTCTCGAAATCCGGAGTTCTGCGCAAGAACTTTTTAAAGATATGAGGGGTGAAAAAAGACATGTCTTGATCACTGCTGGAAAAAAATCAATACTAAAGTTGAGACTAGCGGAGAGCGTTGTAGGATGCGTTCTAGCGTCCAATCCGTGGGTATTTTGAATTTACAGCAAAAGCTGCGATGAGAATGGTAATGTATACATCTACAGGTACCAATAGAGAAAACTTATTGTTCGAAATTAACAGTATAAAAAGAAAAAAATACCGTATCAACTTTACAACTCTGTAGTGAGTGATATACCAGAAACGACAAATTTCTATAACTTGCCTATACGGGCGAGAAGAAAGTGAACCGAGGGGCAGGATTTTTATTAATCATATCATAAGAATATCATATTATATGTTTCATATCATAAGTTTGTTGGCTTCTTATGATACGATTGCCTTTATGGGGTCATATGATGGGGACAGAGACAACGTAACTTATCGTAAGTACGATGGCGCAAAGGCAAGGCCGTGGGCTTCTTAACGGTTTCACTTTTCTATAGATACCTGATGTACGCAGTCATGGAAAGGACACAAAATACCTGGAGTAATACAAGGGGGGAAGGGGAAAGATGTTCTATAAGTAAGGGGTACAGATGAAAAAGTATAAGAGGGCTAAAGAATAATCAGAGTGGCGCCGAACTACTATGCAAATACTAAGAATACAAAATAAAACAAACATGCTTTAAGACTTAACAAGCTATAGAGAACCACGTTGGTTCGCTATCCCGACTCTATATAGCGACTTTGCCTTACGAGCCGAAATGTTTGTGTGGCTTGCGTGAGTTCAGTTACTTGAATATACGGGGCTCAATGATGGTATTATTACAGAAATAGGTCCACCTTGTGAAAGTTCAAGACTCTGCGGTTTTATGTGCCGAAACAATTGTGTGATTATGATTCAGCCGTTGTGTTGGACTCCGGATTAGTTTTGACCGCTTGGAGTTCTTTATCCTGCTCCTAAATCGAAGTACACGATAGTTTTCCTTCTTTCATTTTTTTCGCCTTGTGAAACTTACGATCCGTAGACATAGTGTCCAAAGAGCTGTGAAAGATAGAGTAAATAGTCATCTACTTGGCTATACCACGAAGCTTCAAAGAGAACTCGTACGGTATTATTAATAAAGAAAGCATAGTAATTGAAAAAAAGAGATTGTGTCCTCACCTGGGGATTGAACCCGGTACAAAAACCGTTTCCAGGACAGTTGCTCTTCCGTCTGAGCTAACCAGGAGGCTTACAGGTCGAAGCACGAGGGAGAGCTATTCGATAGCCCGAAGCACATGGGCACTTTATAAATTCGGGCTGCACTTGGGTGGATTGCAATTTTTCCTTTATCGAGCCTTCCTCGACCTAGCGGGCTTCCGAGAAACTGGTGTGCAATGTCCTTAAAGCTCTGCAAGACATAACTGTCTTCCATTGCAAATGTGTTGCAGCTCGCCGATAGCATTGGTCACAGCTCTTTTTTTTTCACCGTGCATGGTTAGATAAGAGATTGTTGGAAATAACTTCAGGAGTACATCTTATCATTAACGTTTGCGTATACTACTGTTGTGTATTACGAGTCCCGTATCTTCTTTGAAGTAAAGCTCTCTAAAGCTTCTTCAACACTTCACCATTACTTTGGCAACACTTCTTCCCAGAAAAATCTTCGTTCCTAGTAAGAGTAAAAGATAAATCGGCTCTGCAATGTATAGTCCTTCTAAAGACACTTAAAATTATAGGTATTCTAAAGCATATTCACTTAGCTGTGCAGAGCACTTGTTTAGCAGCTTCAGACAAGCCCGAATACACTGCAATATAAAGAGTTAGATCTGCTGTATATTTCGTTATTTCCTGGATGTGCTTCAGGTAACACGTGCAGTTAGCGACATTGACTCACTTCGTGGCTCAGTCACACAATCGCATCCTCCCTCTTCTTCTTACAGGTTGCGCCCGCCCACAGTAGCCGGCAGTACTGCGGTGTACGCACGGAACGGCGCACAATGACGACGGGATGCTCCCGTCGTCTTTTGCAGCGCCGCACTTTCGCCTGCCCTTCACTACGCAGCACCCTGGCCCGGTTGTTGCGGCAGAACAGCTCCGGGATCTGCATGGGGCCGTACTATCACCTCGCCTGAGTTTATCTAAGCTGAAGGGTTCACGGCACGGTCGCTGCGGCCCACGTTACCTGTGACTTTCGCGTGAATTGACTTTACGGGTATCCTGCGTTCACTATACGTATGGAAGCGCGCTCAGGGCCCTGCTACGCAGAAGTGCTGGTCTGCTTCGAGGATACTCACCGTGGTAGTCCCAGGCATGCGCTGCGAGCGAGCCTCCGCGCTGCTATCACCGGGACGATCGTGCAGCGGGACGGTAGCACCGGTTGCTGTGGTCGCCAACCTTCTTCTTTCGTAAATTTTTGCATTCGTTCAATGTATTTATGTGAATGTAGTAGTGTTCGGCGTGTTTTAAATACAGCTTATCGTGAGTGAAGTGTGTTGCTGCATGAGTCGTTTCCACGAGCACACGTTTAATGCGCCACAGTAACGGGCAAAATTATTTGAGCCCTGTTCTCTAATTTATTTCTCACTTTCGTTCTATCTATTGTTTTCCCGAAAGCGAAGCAGCAGCTACGAGAGCCTAACCAGTTTAAAGGCAACAACGTGATCTTGGCAATACTACGACATAACATGCATGCCAAGCCAGGTTTTGTTCGAGTGCTCCGCAATAATATACAGAAATGGAATATAATTCACGCTAGCATGAAGTCCTCTTGATTTCCACTGAGGCTTTCCTCGGAAAGAATTCATCCTAAAGCTCCCAAGATTCAACCTTTCTCTTTAACAACTCTTTGAGGTAAGTGCAGCAAAAGGCGAACACATTCTCGCTTACAGAAAAATGTGTTCGCCTCTAATAACTATAAGAAATTCCTGTGGACTGCACTCACCAACGCGGATCGCAACAGAGGTACACAACTTTCGCGAATAGAGTCGTTACGTCGATGAAAATTTGTATTCCAAAATGTGGGGACTCTTAGATTTTCGTGTATCCTTCACAGCAACCGGAACAGTAGACAAGCAGACTACAAGGTGGACAAAGCGGACACAACAGCGCGTGGTTTTGGAAAACCTCAGACGGCGCGCGATTAAAAAAAAGGACACGGGACATTTTTATACAGCCAAGCTGTATTCGCAACTCAATTGAACTGCAGGGGGCGCTGCGAAAACTGGCCGCGTCTGGCTACACTGTGCAACATGGCGAATGCACAGAGGTCCCCGCGTCGCCGCAACCGCTGTGCTTGATGTACAGTACACTGTAGTTTAATTAATTTCGTGCAGTCTGATGCCTGTTACGCCGAATAAATAATTTAGCCGATCTGAGAGAGGCACAGTGAGTAATGGGGCGAAAGTGGTCGCTCGGTGTTTGCAAACCTCTAGCGTGACAGCGAACCCACACGAGATTATGATGAAAATCACCGGTGTATTATTGAACCCATTGGTGGTGGAACCGAAGAACTCGTTTACTGCTGGACTGTTGGAAAAGTACAGGCACGTTTCTGCTGCTTTTATTCACTGTTAAGTCGCGCATAGATATTACGGCGTTTCGAGCGTGCGAGACAGTGGCTGGCGAAGTTGGGTACGTCACGCTGGCCTCGCCAAGATTGCCGAAAACTTACAACTCAGTTTGGCACGTTTAACATGGCCGGCAGCAGCGCACCGACTTGCTCCATCAGCTGTTGTCGCTTTACATGCGCATAAATGCGCACCCGGCGCGCACTTTTTCATTTTGGCTGCCTTAACACATTTTCGTTCGGCGAAGGCGCAAACTGAGTTTCTGCGCGCTCTTTTCAGTCCAGAGAACAACCGAACCTCAAATCAAGCTTTGCACCTTATCGCGAGCGTGCACTACGAATCTTTGGCCAACCTTTCTCGCTACTTTTTGCGTTCCTGTTGTCTATTTTATATTAAAGATTTGCGCAACGTGACTGCTGCTTGGCTTAGCTGTACTTATTGCAGTAGTTGGCTCATTGTTTCTCTCGTAGAGAACAAAACGATAAATAAGGAACCGAAGGATCTACTTACTACAATAAAAGCACATTTGCACACCGTGTGCAGGTATGGCTTCTGCTGCGTAGCCTGACCATGACTGATTACTACGTGCTCTATGAACATGTCGCTTATGGCTTCTGTGTAAACTGATGAAATAAAACAAATGTTTTTGTGTAAATTAAGGTTAACTTAACTACTGCATTATGAATCTAATTTTCCATGTTGTTTTATAATTGACGTATCCTGCATTTTAAGTGGCCAAAACTGTGTTCGTCTCTGAACTGCCATTTTCCTTAAGACACTGATAAGATGATACAATCGCTTTGATAATTACGCATTGTAAAATGAGCGCCTACTAATTTGCACTAGTTACACGGGTAGCGTGTCCAGGTCGGAAGTAAGGCGTACAGCTATGCGACCCCATAGTTTTTTGTTTTTTTTTTTTTGCTCGCTGGCGCGTACATGTTGTGCTTACAGAGAACGATTTACCGACGTTACCCGGGAGCACCCGGGAGCACCACCGGAGCTTTCTGTCTCCGACGTACCGATTTTCGCTGATGTACCATACACGGTAGTTCCGCGTTGTGCGCCGCATGTATCGATATAACTGCTTTTATCAAGGGAAGATTGATTACCGCGGCGACCATTCGCATCATAAACTGATTTACCCCGCCGGCAATCACATGAAACTGCATGTTGCAGCACGCCTACGCTGAACGTTATCACGAAGGCAGTAACAGCTTCAACGCAAACTTCCTGAAGTTCGCTGTAGCGCTTTACTGCAAACGTAGTACAAGCAAGAGGATCGCGTTCTCTTTACACAAACAAGAAACCGATCCTCGCCTTAAAAAAATCACTTTCTCGAGCAAGATGAGAACACAACAATTGCCGTTGTCGCAGCTTTGATATGATAACATTCGCAATCCATGTGGCTATTCGGCGCCGTAAAACTGCAAGACGCAGCATAATTCCACGGCCATGTGGAATTTTGTATATGGTGGCTCCATCGTATTAGAAGCGCACCCGATCGCAGTACGAAGGCTACGGACGGAGCGTCTGCTCCGACGCTCCAACCTCCATCCGAGGTTTCCGCCGCTCGCCGCTAGGTGTCGCATGAATTGCTGGAGTCGGCGAATATCGCTAGGTTCTGGCGGATCGCGCCCGCGGGCAAAACTACGCGTAGAAAAATAATTAGAAAAAAGTGGGCCGATCCTGGTGATCGTTCAGAAACGGTCCAAACGCAATTGGAACTTACCCCTGTCATGTGGGCCGATACTGGTGATTGTGCAGAAAGGGTCCAAGATAAATGGCAATACACATGTGGGCTCGGGGGCCTGTAACGCGCCGTTGAACTATCTTTGTTACACGTGGGACCCAAGGAGTCAAAATGCACCGGAGCGATGAACGCTGTTGCCCAAACGCTTGTCTATGACGATGCGTGTCGAAACGTCAGTGGTAAAACGTAATAGCCTACCAACCAATAGCTGTTTCTCCTTCTCTCTTGACATGGCCATTTCTCTAGTGACGTCATCAGTTGCGCCTTGAACTCTGTATAGTAAGACCCGTGTCGCTCTCTCTGTAGAGGAAGAGCGCGCCTTGAAGGAGCGCCGACGCGCTACACAGCGCGAATGGAGGCGAAAGCGACGAGAAGCCAAACGCGCAACGGCCCAACGTGCTGCGGCCGTTGTTGGAAGGTGGGGAGAATCTAGTCGCCTAAACTCGCTTTCACTCGCACATACAGCATACGGCGCGCGGCGACGTAATGAATTTATGTGTTGAGCCTTTTCAACCATTTAACGTAACCACCGAATTTAAAAAAATTTAAATATAAATAAACCAAACCAATAGCTTCACTGGTCTTTCATCTTCACATAGCGAAGGGCTTCTAATTTTCTCTCACATTTTGCCAAACCGCCAAGCGAGCTGCTTCTCAGTGTTTTGAGTGGTGCGCCATTTCAGCGAGCGAGAGGCGTTTTTGTCGCTTTCGGTGTCGAAAACGCCCAATTTTATATCGAGACAAATGCGCCCGTTTGTGTTTAAAGCGCAATATTTTGCACGAAGGTAGTTCTTACGCACGCCTTCTTTAAACTAGGCCATTTTTACGTCCCGAAGTTTTGATGCAGTTGGCGTCTAAATAAAACGGCAAATAATTTAGGCTTAGTTGACATTAAGCTGAAGAAATGGAGCTGGGCAAGCCATGTAATGCGTAGGATGGATAACCGGTGGACAATTAGAGTTACAGAATGGATACCAAGGGAAGGGAAGCGCAGTCGAGGACGCTGAAAACTAGGTCGGGTGGTGAAGTTAGGAAATTTGCCGGCGCAAGTTGGAATCAGCTAGCGCAAGACAGGGGTAATTCAGATCACAGATCATGGTGACCTTTCGAAGGAAGCGACAAAGCTTTGCCTCGATTACTGATACAGCTGCTCCGGAGTCTACAAGGGCATATATGCGCACACCGCCAACTAACACGTCTATCACATTCTATATATATATATATATATATATATATATATATATATAGAGAGAGAGAGAGAGAGAGAAATTAGCCTTTGCCACCTTCTCGTCTCGCAACGTTTCTATATAAATAAGTGTTTCTAGATGTGTGCTTACGCGTGCTTCATCAACTTCACGTGCCACACCTGCATGCTAGACCTACGAATCCAAGGGGAACCTTCCCTAATTCACCAGAGCTTCACGCTCAGGTAGCTCGTAAAACAGCATGCTGTGCCAAGAATCATAGTCGAACAAGGGTGGCGACCGTCGTGTGCAGTTCCTCAGGGTAACGCATGAAGCAGTACAACAATACCCGTTTTCTTGTCTTTGCTCATGCCAAATGAACCGATTAATCATGATTATTAATCGCTGAATTAGATAGTTAGAATTCCCCAGCACAAAGCACTTCTGGTAACAAAATCACGCAGCCGCTTGGGACACTAACGGCTACTTATTCAGAAATGCTGGATATAAAAGAAAGCTTCGCAATTCAAGAAAAATTCGTCCGGGCTCACTGATTGAAACCAGGACCAAAGTCTTTCTACGGTGGTCTCTCTACGATTTGAGCTGACCACGAGTCTAGCTGAACGCAGGCCGAAGACGAGTCAATCGAAAACTCGAAGCACATTCATTCCAGCGGATGACAGTTTCCTCATTCATGAACCTTTCTCCACCTTTCGCAATTCCGCAGAACTTATTTTCCATGTTCAGTGTCCATCTGCTTGGAGTTGTCGAATAATAAAACGTCGGGCTGCGATGTGCTCTCCTCCTCGTTAGCTCAGAAGGTTGAAAGACCAGCCCGGAAAGGCGGTGGTACCGGAATCGACCTCCCCTCAGCAGGGCGAATTTTTATTCAAATGGGAAGCTTTCCTTCTGATAGACCTTTAGGGTTTTCCTTTGTGGCTTCGTGCTACACTTGGGTGGATCAGAATTTTTCCTTTCATGAACCTTCCTCCACCGTGCGGGTTTCAGCACAACTCATCTGCCGTGTCCGCAAAGCTCTGCCAGGCCTATTTGTCATTCATTGCAAATGCGTTATACAGATCGCCGAAAGTATTAGTCATAGCGCTTTGTTTCACGCTGCATGGTTAGATGCGGAATTGTTTGAAGTAACTAGAAGAGTATACGTGCTCATCCATGTTCGCGTATGCTGCTATAGCGCATTCCAAGCCTCATCCCTTCTTTTACAGTTACGTTATACAAAGCTTCGACAGTACTTAACTACTCCTTTAGCAGAACTCCTTCCTAGAAAAAGCCTCTCTCGTCGAAGTTTAAAAGATAAACCTACGCATCATTGTTTCGAAAGACAATGAAGGAATGATCGGTATTCTGAAGTATATTCCATTAACTGTGCAGAGAACGTCATTAGCAGTTTCAGACACGTTCAAACCATGCATCAATAAGTTGTTCATTACCATATTGTGCGTTCATATGCTGTAACGATTTCCATATTTCCTGTGTGGGCTAGAAGTAACACATGCAATTAGCAACATTGATTCTCTTCGTGGCTCATTCCCAGACACTCGCATCTTTCTTGTCTTCTAGCAGGTTCACCCCGCCCAGAGGCGCAGGCACTACAGCGCTGTAGGCACGGAACCTCGCACAATGGCAGCAGGATGCAGTCGTCGTCTCGTGCAGCGCCGCACTTGTGCATGCCGTCTACTAGGCTGCACCTTGTCCCAGCTATTGTGGCACCACAGTTCCTGGCTCTGGGGGGCGGCCTTATTGTCATCTCAGCTTTGTTGTTCTACGTTGAGGAGTTGACGATGCTGCCGCTGTTGGCTACGTCACCAGCGACATTTTAGGGCACTCCCTTCGCTGGGACGATGCTTTCACTAGGCGTATGGGAGCGATTTGAGGGTCCCGCTACGCTGAAGTGCTGCTCTACTTGGGCAAAACGTGTCGTGGAAATCCTCGGCAAGCTCTACGAGCTAGTCTCCGAGCGGTGACCCCTGCGATGGTATTGTTGTAATTTTTTAATTATTTCTATTTATATGTGTTAATGTAGTATTGTCATATGTGTTCCAAATAAAGTTGATTGTGATGGAAGTGTGTTGCTGAGTTCATTCCTTGAACATGGATTTTCTGGGCGATGGTAATGGGCAAAAGTGAATGAGCCCTGTACTCTAATTTCGTTCTTACTGTAATGATGCATTTTTTTTCGTTTCCATAACTTGCTGGAAAAGGTGGTTATTGAGGCAATATTAGGTTTGAAAGCTACAACGTAATCTTGGCATTCCTACGTGGTTACATGGTTGCCAGGCCACACAAATGGTTTTGCTTGTGTCCTCGGGCTGTAATATACTGAAAGAGAATCTCATCCACGGTAGCATACAGTTAGCTGGAATTGGACGAATGTTGCTCGAAACTGAATCTTTCTAAAGCTGATAAAATTCAGCCTTCGTTTTGAAGGGGACTTTGGGAAATATTCACAAAATACGAACATGCACATCCTCTCATACAGAGAAATGTGTTCGCGTCGCTCCTACCTAAGTGGGACTTGTGGCCTAAGTTCTCACGGGGAACTGGTTATGATGATGATGAAAGAAAGGCAGAAGAGGATAAAAATGTGTTATTATTATTATTATTATTATTATTATTATTATTATTATTATTATTATTATTATATTATATTATTATTATTACAACTTCATTCCTCAAGGTGTTTCTTGAACTCTGGTAGCACGGAAACGCCGCCTCCGTTCCGATAACAACACAAAGCTCAGCGTGCACTTTTCTCTGGGAGACGACGTAAGCTTGTACCACTCTCCTGAAAACATTGAGCGGTCGTTTGTATATGCGGCAGCAGATGTCGTTTACGAAAGTCATTGAAGATGGCATGTGAATATTCATACCTACAAAATTGTTGAAAAAAGACGAAGTTCCCTCATTTCTAAAATAATAAAATCCACAATAAATCTGACAGTGTGTGCACACATAAAAGCGGGGAAAACAGGCCTGGCGAAGTAGAAGCTTGAATTGAGGTGTTGTCGTTGTCTTACCAACATTTATTGTAACATTGACCACTTCAACCAAATTGAACGCGTTGAAGCCAGCATGACAGGTAATCTTAAATGTTTCTGGAGCTAGGTACGTGCGCTCTGACTGCTGCCAAAAGAGCGCCGAAGATGTCTGTCTTTTTTATAAAAATAGTGAGGTTGTCTCGAGCACTGCTGATGCTTTTGCGGAACATTTCAGTTCTGTATTTCGTGTAAACGATGCTTCCTCCTCCAATAATCTTCCTTCTCAGTCTGGTACAGTGTGTGCCTGTGTAAAGAATGCTACCTGAACGTAAGAGATTTCTGCTCAAGGCACGATAACACATTCGCTAGACGTCATTCTTGGGTACCCGTTAAATGTTCTACGAACACATGTTAGTAGCGTTCAGGCCAACCCTGATTAAAAGTATTTGACATTACTCCCTCTGGAGTGCTGAGAAGGAATGGAACCTCCTTGGGGTATGTATAGCGCATCCACTTAGTGCACAGACGATTATCCCAAGGCATGCTGACCACGCGCACCTTGAATTTTGGGTTCCCCCGATGGTTGGGAACACAACAGTTTTTTTAAGGTATGGCGATATTAACATCACGCGATTATTAAAATGCGGGCACCTTTCAAATTACATTGGGAGACGGGCCATGACGCGATTTTGGAGAGCACGAGAAATCGCACACAGCTTGATCCACTGAGCGAATTGACTCAACTAGCGAGGGAAGCGACCGCAGGCACGTTTCGACGCACACATATTTCAACAAATGCTACTCTGCGCACTGTTTGAGAAGCCATGACACTAGACCCACGATCGCGATTGCGCGCAAACACATTGCTACCCTTGCCGACGCACCCATGGATAAGCTAGATGTACGGACAATGTGAGGTGTGTTATTTCGATCGCCTCCATTTGATGACGTAGGGTCGCAGACTGCAGAACCTTAACTTGTTCTAGGTGGTGTTGGCAGAACCGACGCAAACACGAAACGAGTGAACGACAACGTTGCCACTCTGCGCTCGCAATATAACCATAAATGGGGGGGGGGGGGGGGAAGGGGGCGGCAGAGGCAACGTGAGAAGTCCAGGAAACGCTATTACAAGACACGACAGTGTTTGCGGACAAACTGCATACATTTGCTTTCAAGGTGCGAAACGGTTCCTGCTATTTCTGAAAAATAAACACCATGCTAATACGCACGCCGTGCTGACGCAAAGCCGCAATAAAGCTGCGTAGCGTCCAGGCGATACTACGGAAGCTGTCGCACGTGAAATCATCACGTCTGTGCCCGGCGCCCTAGCTTTACAGCTATGGCATTGCTCGAGGGCGCGGCTTCCATCCCGACAGCAGCAGCCGCATTTCGACGGGGGTGGTTTTTTTTTCGACGGGGGTGGGTTTGTCACCTACAGCTTCATAATAGACCTCTCCTGGGGTACGTCACACCGCACCGGCGGCGACCTTCTGCGTGCTGCAGTCGCGCAGTAGTTTTATTTATTTATTTTATTTATTTTATTCAATACTGCCGGCCGCCTTTTGGTAGCCAAGGCAGGAGTGGGTACATGTGATTAACAAGCTCTTGGTCCATCAGGAGAGCAACAAGAATGGCAATTACAACAGAGAAGAGAGAAAAAAAAACGCATAGGCACACAGTAAAATTTTTGTGCAGCAAATCAGGAATAAACATAGCAAGACATAGACGCGTTACATTCAAATCCGAGGATAAAGCACCAGGAGCATACCAGTTAAAGATAAAACTGAGCACACAAATCTTACTGATTAGAACTGATTGCAGAAAAAATGCATCAGGTGATGTTAAGGTGGCCACGTCGTTAGGCAACTTGTTCCTGTCTGCTATCGTTCTTGGAAAGAAGGACAGCTTGTATGCATTGGTTCTGCATTGTGGCATTACAATAGTTTTATCGTGTTTGTGACTAGTTTGTCGTGTTGTGTTGTACTGCATATAAGTATTGAATTCTATTTTGGTACGATTATTGATGATGGCAAATAACATGTTCAAACGGTGCATTTTTCGACGGGATTCCAAGGTGGGAAGACCGGAGCGATTCAGTAGATCAGATATCGATACCTGTCTTCCGTAGGCATGGTATATAAATCGCAGTGCCTTTTTCTGAACCCCCTCAATACTTTTTATATCCGTTTTAGTGTGCGGATCCCAGACCACGTCAGCATATTCCAGTAAGGGACGCACGAGTTGTTTTAGTGGTTGCATGTTTTAAGCCGGTGTCTTATCAGCCATAGTCTTTTGGATGCTACTGAAACCGATATTTTTAATGTGGGGGCTCCAACTGAGATTCGCGCTGAACGTTATGCCAAGATACCTAAATTGCTCCACTGGTTCGAGAGAAGCGCTATTAATTGTGTAAGAATACTTCAATGGAACTTTTTTTCGGGTTAAGGTCATTTGTTTGCACTTCGTGACATTTAATGGCATCGTCAAGTTTTGGCACCAATTACTAACGACACATAAATAGTTATTTAGAATAGTCTGGTTACCTTCAGCAAGAATCGTATGGTAAACTACGCAGTCATCTGCAAAAAAAACGGGCACGCACAGGAGAGTCAAGCTTGAGGTCATTTAAATATATAAGAAAAAGAAGTGGCCCAAGGACTGAGCCCTGTGGCACTCCTGAAAATACTGGAGCGATGGGTGAACTTGAAGTGGATATCTGGACGTACTGTTGCCGGTGTGATAGGTATGAATCAAGCCACTGCAAAATTTGTTGATTTTGCAAGATGTGCCTTAGTTTTAGTAAAAGTTTACAATGCAGTACTCGGTCGAAGGCTTTTTCAAAGTCCAGAAAAATGGCGCCTATTTGTCCCAATTTGTCAAGGGTTCAGCAGAAATCATTGGAAGTGTGTATTAACTGTGTCGGCGGTAGATAACCCGCGACGAAAACCATGTTGAGCTTCTGAAAAAAAGTTATTGTCTTCCAAGCATGAGGCGATGTGCTTAAAAACGAAGTGTTCCATTACTTTACTTGCAGTACACAACAAACTAATTGGCCTGTAGTTAGCAACGTGGAACTTAGTACCAGATTTGTGCACAGGAATAACCTTTGCCAGTTTCCAATCACTGGGGACGTCGCCTTCACGCAGACTGGTACTGTAAATGACAAAGAGGAATTTCGCACACCATTCCGCGTACCTGGAAAGAAACGTGTTTGGAATATCGTCTGGTCCAGATGATTTTTTTGTATTCAGGTGAAGAAGGGCAGAAAAAATGCCTTGTTCGCTTATAGTAAGATCAGGTACCGGAAAGGTGATTGATCTGAAATCAGTAGACCGGCCATCACCACGCAGGAACACCGAAGAAAAATAGTCATTAAATGTTGCCGCTATTTGTTGACAGTCAGTAACGTCCCCATCATTTATTGTCAATTTATTTATAGGGTCCTTTTTTGAGTTAGGTGGATCCAGAATTTTCGTGGGTCATTAATGAGGAAGTTGTGCAGTTTTACATTAATAAATTGAAATTTGGATTGTTATTTTTATTTCTTAGGTCTCTACGAAGTGACGCCAGAAAACTGCGTGAAACGCTCGAAATGGTATGGGAAAGTATATTTCTGCGGCGTTTAAGGTGAATTATTTCCTGTGTAATCCATGGACTGTGGCTATGAATTTTCTTTTTCCTCAGCGGAACGTACCGATGAATACACTTGTGTACCGTACTTTTAAAATCCAACCACAACTCATTCTTACTTGCGTGACCGTCACTGTCTCTTGCAGAAAAGTTGTCGTATTCTTGCTCAAGAAAATCTACAATACTTTCGCCTTCGGCGTTATTGAAGTCATAAAATTGTTTTGTTGCTTGGCGTGTGATTGGTCGCGCCATATCGGTTTTGAGAAGCACTAGATCGTGGTCGGATATACCAGGCATAATACCCATCGTAAAACCCAGCCTCTCAATAGCATCAGGCACGAACATAAGGTCTAGAAGTGAGCCTGTTGTTGCAGTGACCCGCGACGGTTTGACCACAACCTGCTTCAAATTAAAAGAAAAGGCAATATCAAGTAGCAATACAGAATGCTGGCATGTGGATGAGGTACTCAACGATTCCCAGTTTATTTTTGGTAGGTTAAAATCACCGCACAAAATGACATGTGCATATCGTTTTTTGTGTTCATTTAGGAAGTCATACAACGTCTCAAGCGTACCGAGATCTGAATTTGGTGGCCTGTAAACGGCGCCAATAAGAATGCTGTGTTTGCAAGTTTGAAGTCGAATCCAAACCATTTCTGTGCTAGTGTGGTGTGGTACAAGCGTATAATCTGTTCCTTTCTTTATCACAATGGCTACCCCACCCCCTCTAGAGCTGCGGTCTTGGCGGATAATTTCATGCGATTGAGGTATCACGTCCTTATCGGGTATGTTATCATGCAGCGACGTTTCAGTGAGTACTGCAACGTCGGGCTCATATGCTAAAAGAAGACCTTCTAGTTCTTCAGTTTTATTCAAAATACTGCGGCAATTAAGATTCAAAACACAAAACTCGCTTTGTACTGCGTCTCTACGGCCTATATTCCGGTTCCTACGACTACTCTTTTTTCCGAGGTCACAGTGAGGCCGTCATTGTGAAGCCAGTGGGACAATTTTATCTTCAGTGCCATCCCATCGGAACAGTTTACCATTAATTTTAATTTTGTCGAAGGACAGCATGACCTTGTCACCCTTTTTCCTGTGTTCAGCAGCAGCAGCCCACAGCTTCTTCCGGATTAATTGAATCCGCTGGGAGAAGTCTTCTGATATACTATAGGCTGTGCCCTTCAATTTCTTACAATTCTTCAGAATATTAGGCTTATCCCTGCCGGCCACAAGCTTGTAAATTACAGGTTGGCACCTGCCCTCCATGGGACGGCCAATTCTATGGATACGCTCGATAGCCACATTTGGATCCTTTAGTGTGTCAGCCAAAATGCTTTTAGACACGACCTGCTCGAGGGATTGCTGATTTTCTGCTACCGATTCTTTTATGCCATATACAATCAAGTTCTCTCTTCTACTCCTATTTTCCAAGTCGTCTACTTTCAAAACCAGTTTCACGACTTCCGACTGAAGCTCGTCTACATTACACGTGTAATCAGTTACCGTAGCAGAAATGTCATCAAGCTTCTTATCAATTGAAGACAGCTTAATACTCATTTCATTCATCTTGCTATTAGTAACCTGCACAGTTTTTTTGAGTTCACGAACATCAGCAATTAGGGTCTGAAGCATCTCTGCAGTAGTTGGACCCGGATTAGTCTCTACGTCACCACAGGAAGGCAGTAGGTTAACAAAGCAATGGTAAATCGTAGTAAGCACATGACACAATGACCGTGGGCTCGGCAGAAGCAAAAGGCAAACATTGTCACTGCGGTAGGTATACGCTAGGTGATAGTCTCTCACCTGGACGAAAAACCAGGAAAGGATTCGTGAGCGGCATTGTCGCTGTGCCTCTGCCGCGCCCACTGGCCGGGATCCGCGAAGTGGACGGACATTTATGTTGCCAAAACTGTGACGTAACCGACGACGGCAAGGAAAGTCCGCTAGGTAGCGATGCCCATGTGCGCATGTCCGGGAGCTTGTCACTGATGTCGCATCTCTGTGGACTGGTAAGCCTGAAGATACAATGTTCCGTCTTCGCAGCCGCAGAAAGGCCGGAGCGTGTCTCGGCGGCTGAGGATGTCGGGCAGATGAAGAGCACAGCCTGGACGAAAAACAGGAAAGTATTCGTGAGCGGCATTGTCGCGATGCCTATGCCGCGTCCACTGGCGGTGTCGGTTGTCGGTGGCGGTGTCCGTGGCGGTGTTGGTGTCGGTGGGCGCCATGTGGACGCGTGTATTTATTTATTTTATTTCTTTTTATTTATACGTGAACCTCCACAATTCTCTTGCCAGCCAAAATAGCAGTAATGTGTGTCGGAGAACACCGACGTGTGGTAAACAGTGTGCTGAAAATGTGGCGACGCTGGTGTTTTTTACTTGCGAACGTGAACCACGTGGTGGTGGCCTGTGATGGATTGTGCAATGAAGGATATCGGCTTTTCCACGGAAGTGTGCGACATTTATTGTGGTAAACTGTACGGCGAGAACAGCGACGATATCGGCTTATCTTTGCGTAGAGAAACGGACCACATTTTGTGTGCGCGTGCGTGCGCGGTGTACTACGCGATTAGCAATAGATCTCGCTCACGACATTGTGGACGCGGGTTGCGTGTAATAAAACCAGTAGTAGTGATCAGGCGCCGATTGAACTTCAGGACCCGTAATTATTGAACAGGTGAGAATGAATGAGATGCCATGATTAGTGAGCGCATGTATTTAGCGGCCATCTGCGTTGTGCACAGAAAAAAAATATGAAAAAAAAACACCTTCGTTTGACCGTAATTTATCGACTGAGAGGTATGACTACGAATCAGCTCCTCCGATGTTTTGACTACTAACCAAGCTGCGTGTGTGCATTTAACCACAGGGAATGCCCAAAAGGCAAACCGCTGAAATTATCGCGGTATACCGCAGATTTCACGGGTCGTAAGTAAAACTGAACTTTCTTTTCTTTTTCATTATTGGTGTATTCACCTAAATGGCATGAACTTTGTGCCATCATGATGCACATAAACATGCAAAAGTTGGGTGTTGTAAAGTTGAGAGCAGCAAAGGAGGCAGCAGACACAGCGAAGTTACCGCGCAACGGATTATGTACTTATGCAAGATCTTGCTTTGTACATTCACATGACCGAGACTAATAATCAGAATTCAATTATCGTGTTTAACATTCCTAAGCTGCACAGCAGCTTATGGGGAACAGTGTAACGAAATGCTCCGGATTAATTTGGTCCACCAAGGGTATCTTACCATGCTGCTAAAGCAGAGCAATAGCTTTTTCTGCATTTCTCCCTCATCTGAATTTAGGCGCCGCTGGTTGGTACAGCTCCACTGAGCCGCCGTGTAGTTCTAGACGAAATTCATCTTGTATATCGTTTAAAGCTACAGTAAATGGGGCGCAAATCAGTGCATTCACGACAATGCAATACAAATTGGTGTTTAAATGAAGTATCACTTTGTCACCGCGAAAATGTGCATCAACTGTGATAAAATGTTTGTTTTCGAGGAGTAATACATTTTTGTGAATGTTTGATCTGCGGAAGAGGCGCACTTTTACGAAATCGCCACACGCTGACTTACGGAAACCATGCACTCGGCAACAACGCTACGTTGTTGTACCGGTAAAACGGGGACGATTATACTTCCTAAGCACAGTTCGTAAATGCTGTCACTTCGAAAAATCGCAATATGCCGGACTTACGATCGCGACAGTTGAAATACAAGCAGCGCCCTTATGCAGAGATAACAGGTCGCATGAACGTTTTTTGCTAACCAGCGCCCGCTCCGGAGGCGCGGAAGAGGGGAGGGGCCCGCGCAGTGACGTCACGCTGTTTGCAAACAGGGAGAGGTCTATTCATTTAAAGCTTAACACCTTGTTCCACGATATATATAGGATTTGCCTTCTGAGGCAATGACAATGCTAACCTTCTCGGAGGTTATGAACGTGGCGCACAACAAGGCCTCAAGCAAAGGTTCATCTTTGTGTCAGGCCGAAATTTCCATACAGGCCTTGTGTTTGCTGATGTATGGCCAGGAAACCAAAAAAACCACAACGAGAATATGCTGACGTCATCACCACGGATATCTTCTTCAGTGGAAGAGAGGGGGGGGGGAGTTTTCGGCGATTTCTTTGGTTTCTTCGACGGCATGCTGCCATAAGAAAATGCCCAGCCACTTTGAATCAAACACTTTCAGTTCGCGGCCATCTTTCTGCGCCTTTCGCAAACGATGGCAAACGAAGGGTTTCGTTCATCTGCCTCCGTCTCTATGTCACGTGTTCAGATGGTTCAGAATCCGCGTATTGAGAGCAAATAGGGACACGAATTGGCGCTGAGCCGTGCTCCATCAAGGGCTGCAGAAGATAGCGCCAACCTTTCCTTTCTCAAACGAACCACTTAGTAGGACACGTCAGTACAATATGGCGTTCAACAGCAAGTGACCTTTATTGTTGCACCCAAGGATTTATTTTTTTAAATGCGGGAGTAGAAATTATGTCACAAAAGTTAAGTAGGTCGACCGTCGCCATCTTAAGAGGGGCACCGCAGAACATTTGCTTATAGTGAAGAAATCCAAGCTCTTTCCTTGCAGGATAGGATAGGAATAAACTTTATTTGTCCAGCGGTTAAGGCTGTTGGTGCCCGGGGCTAGGCTGCCAGGGGTCCATCGCCGGAGAAAAATCTTTCGAGATCCTCGGCAATGGCCCTGGCCCGCTGGACGGCCCACTCCTGGTCCTCGGGTGCCTCGCTGAGGAGGGCGGCTTGCGATCTCTCAGCGAGGCGCCCCGCTTCAGAAGGTCCTGCTGTTATCTTCCCCCTTCCTCTTGGTCCTTCTTCTTCAGGGCGTTGACATTCCCAAAGTATATGGGCCATAACAGCCCGTTCGTGCTCGCACCACGGGCAGCCGGGCGACGGGTGCAGCGCGGGCCACAGGCGGTGCAGGTGATAGGGGTTGGTGAAAGTGCCCGTCTGCAACCGCCTCAGGTCGACTGCCTGGGACCTGTCCAGCCGCCCGTGGGGTTGTGGATATGTCATACGTTATTTCCTATAGTGTGCAAGAACCTCTCAGTACGAGGCCGGAAACTCCTGGATATCACAGTCGGCGTCCCCGTGGCCCCCAGCTCCGTCCGCCGCGATTTGGGTTGTGTTGATAATTCCTCCGCTGGGGTCCCGCACAACAACGGCGGCTGCCCTCTGGGTGATCGCGTCGCGACGGGTAAGTTGCCTCGCGACGAGATGGGCACGCTCGTTGGGGTTGGGCGGGATGCCGGTGTGTTTTCGGCCGTTAGTATTGTTGTTGTTGCGGCTGTTGTCTTCTTTAGTACGAAGCTCCCCGACGTCCGCGGGGAACCATTTGAGGGACTTGATCGTAATCCTGCCGGACACGAAGTCTCCGCCTCTGGCGTTGAGCATGCGCGCCACATCCGCGGACACCCAACCTTTGGTGTAGTTCCGGATCGCTGATTTCAGTCGCTTATGATCAGGCTATCCTCCGTACCTCCGTGGAGTACCGCGAGGGCTATGGCCATCTCCTCCGCTGCTTCGGCCGACGGCAGCCTAGCTGATGCCGTGACTCGGATCCTTCCCTTCGTATCTACGACCGCCATGGAGAAGGCGGGCTCCGCCGCCGTCGGCCGGCCGTGTCGTTGATGTTGCTGCTGTTGCTGCTGCCGTTTTTGTCGTAGTAGTAGTAGAGATGGTGGTGTTGGCATCCCCGGTTCGTCTCGCACATTTCGTTGTAGTGGCGATGGTGGTCGTCGTCCCTCGTCGCCATCAACGTTACCGGCGGGCCGCGGGTACCTGGCTGCATCGACAAAGAGGACGCCTTCTCGTCTTCTGTGCTCCTCGAGGATTGCTACCGCCCTTCGTTTACGTCTTTCCACGTCATGCACCGGGTGCATGTTCTTCGGCATGTTTCCGTCTGTATGGTGTCCCTGACTACCGGTAGCAGTGTTTCCTTCAGTCCCCGCGCCTCATGATATCGAATCCCGAGCAGGTCGAGGATTCGTCTTCCCGTTTTGGTGCCCGACAGCCTCTCCAGCTGCGCTATTCTCTGCGCCTCGGCGACCTCCTCGAGCGTGTTGTGTACGCGCAGCTCGAGGAGCCTGTGAGTTGGCGTGTACTGGGGTACCCCCAGGGCGGTCTTGAACGCCCTGCGGATCGCCACGTTCAGCTTGTCGGTTTCGCTCCTGTTCCAGTCGGCAGTCCCTACGAGTTTAATTTAACTAATTTTGCCATGAAGATACAAGTCAACAAGCATCTTTGTGTTACTGGTTTTAGGATGAAGCCCGAGTGTTGTGACAAATTTGATTGATGTTCATGCATCGGTACTCATTCTGCCTCCTTCAGTACTCGTTCAGCCTCATCCTCAAAATTATGCTGACATGATCTACTGTGGTAAATAAATAAAAAGGTAGAATGTAAATGGTCTATTGCACAAAACAGGTTTTCTAGCAGGGCTTCAGAAAAAAAGACATTTCAGGCTTCAATGTCAATATTGGTGAAGTCCACGCTGGAGAATGGCAGCATGCTTGAGCTGTGCGGCATAAATTGAACTCGGAGTATATATGCTGGGGCATAAACAATTTTGCGTTGTGCCCACGCGGTTCCTACGCCACCATTCACTTTAATTCTGACACTTGAACATGCTTGAGCTATAAAAAATATATCATCGCAAAACATCCTAGTCGGCTCCTATGATCCGATGCTGAAAGCTTGGCGCCTTTTACAGCGTACGCTGTTGATGGGCTCATTCTAACCGCTGTTTCGGTTCGCGATGGTGTCCGCCGCCGCCGGTGTCCGTAGAAGCTATAGCCGGGAATGAGAAAAATAAGTACCCAGTGCCCGCCGGGTTCGAACCCGCACCCGCTGCGTGGGAGTCAGCTACTCTACCACTGAGCCACGTCAGCGCTTGCTAGATCAGAGTTAGTATACCAACTCTAGAGGAAAAGCTAACCATAGTGCCCGATGTATTGAAATCAGGAAGCGCAAGGGTGCTGCCATGTTGCTACCTTATGCAGGCGCGCAGGCGCAGATGACGAGTTGTGATTCAGACGCGGCACGCAATCAACGCAATCCCGAGCCTCCGTCAGTAGGGTAGCGCCACCTAGTTAAGGCGCCTGCAAATGCAGCCTTTCAAAACCGTTAATTTTGCCTCAAATTTGTTAAAAAGCCGCACGATCTTTCTGAAAAATATACGGAATGAACTTCAAACGTTGTCCATGCCTACGTGTTACGTGTAAGTACTTGTTTTTGCATAATATTTTGAAGATTTTCAGTGCTACAAAAATGAGTCGTAGCATCATGGCGGCGCCTATGGGGTTCCCACTTTTTTATCCCAGCTTTTCTTCTAGAGTTAGTATACTAACTCTATGCTTGCTAGCATGACGCGGGACAATGCGTATGAACACGCCCTAGCGCGCGAGGAAACACGCGCTGAGACATGTGCGCCGCGTGGTGTCGATACGTGCACACTGTGCATTTTATTCGCATAATTTTACCCCAGGTGGCATGCCGTGTGGCAGATACACATGTATAGTTAAGGTTAATTGCACTGGTCGATCGAGGTCGGGGTGTTGAATCCATTATCAGCAAAATTCAGCAAAATCAGCAAAATTCGACACGGGGCGACCCAATCCAGATCGACAAGTTAAAAATAAACATCCTCAGGCAAGGAGAGCAGCGGAAGTTTGGCGCCCACCATATCCACCCGCCATATCACGATTCCATCATTTGCACTGATTTGCACCTCAAGTAAGTATATCCTAGGCACTGTACCTCAAGGCTTCGGCAGTGCTTCTAGAATGGGGGAGTGGGCCAGCGTCGAGGGTCAAGCAAAAAACGCTGAAATTGCTGCTGCGACGCCGTAGCCTTATCCTTCTATCCGCAGTGCCCATTGGCTGAGTAGCTGTGCGCGTTGAAACGTGTCTGCGGTCGCTTCCCGCGTTAGCTGAGTCTATTCGCTCATTGGATCAAGTTTTGTGCGATTTCTCGTGCTCTCCAAAATCGCGACACTGCCCGTCTACTAACATGATTCGAAAGGTGCCCGCATTTTAATAATGGCGTAATATTAACGTCTCCATACCTAACAAGTGTTGTGTTCCCAAGCGTCGGGGGAATTACGACCAAAATGCAAGGTGCGCGTGGTCAGCTTTCCTTGGGATAATCGTCTGTGCACTAAGTGCGTACGCAATACATACCCCAATGAGGTTCCATTCCTTCTCAGCACTCCAGGGCGAGTAATGTAAAATCATTTTTATTCAAGGTTGGCCCGAACGCTCTTTAATAACATGTTGTTCGCCGAACATTCGAACGGTACCAAAGAATGACCTCTAGTGAAAAGGTTATCGTGTGTTGAGCAGAAGTTACTTAGTCAATTTTTGTTAATTAGTTGAATATGTGTTTCGATTTCTCGTGCTTATAATGTCCACCTGTTCAAATAACCCATCTCAACGATTAGAATAATGCTACGTGCCTACAGGCGATTTTTATAAATTCCGTAATGCTTAATTTTGAACACCCGGTGTTTCACAAGTTCAATAACTTCATAATTACTTTGTTTACCCCAAAACAACGAACACAAGAAAGACGACAGGACAAGGCGTCCGTTGTTTGGCATTAAACAAAGTAATTACAGATTCGCACCAACTAGCCTGCCAACGCATTGTGCTGAACTATCTTCAAGAACTTTCACTAAAAGTTTCATTGCCTATGGTTTTCCTCATTACAGAACATCATTGGGATCAACCCAGGTCGTAGCACAAAATCAACGGCAAAACCACCGGGTGATGAAAAGGTGTCATGTCTTGAACATCGGATCAGAGAAGCCGACTGGGACATTTTACTATTATATATTTTTTCTACTTCAGGCGTTTTCAAGTGTCAATATTATAGAGAATTGTGGTGCAGTGAGCGCGGGGGCACAGCGCAAAATTTTTTACGTGCCGGCATTTAAAGTATGCTTTTATTTACTGCCCCACAGCTCAGGCATCCTACGGTTCGCCAGCATGGACTGCACCAGTATTTGAACTGAAACCTTAAACGCTTTTTTTCATTCAGCACTTCCAGCAAACTTATTTTGTGCAATTAACTACTTACTTTGAACCTTCTCGTTAATTTACCAAACTATATTATGCCAGCAGCATTTCTGCTAATGCAAACATCGCTCGTCACTATTTCAGAATAAGGTGCTAGTTCATGCTTTCATTGCAATCAGTATGTGGGGCGTACTTAAAAAATGTTGCTGTCCACTTTCCTTTTATGTACATTGTCGGACCGCAAAAATGTACAATTACCTCCAAGAAAAAGCCATAAGCTATCAAATTTTTGTACTACATAGTTGCGGTTTGTTGCTAGACACGTTACATATTTAGAGCTTGACACATCTAGAGCCTTGTTGGCTGGTGTCCACTAGCAGATCAGGTGATTTGCTCTTAATTTAATGCGAGACTAACTACAAAATAAAAGCTGGTTATCCTCGACTAAAACCTTCTGCTCAGTATATGACATGAATTACTGTAAACTTTGGCAGGATGGTCAGGCTTCATCCGTAAACCAATAACAAAAAGACGCAAGCTGACCAGTATCTGCGCATAGCAAAATCAGCCATATTAAACTGGTAGGGACGGTGAGGAAAGATGGTTTATATATCCCTCCCAAAAAATTGTTGAAAAGTTGTTGAAAAGTCATTGGCCAATGTCAACAAATAGCATTGAAAGCACATTGAGGCTTTGTTGAACCATTATTGAGGAAATTGTTGACAGGTGTTGAAAATTGGCCTGCAACATTTGGGTGAAACATCATTGGGTCGTTTCAATTTGAGAAGTCATGGATGGATTGTTGAAACCATGTTGAATTCCAATATTAAAAGCCCATTGAAGAACTGTTGAAGATGTGTTGAATGTCAATATTGAAAACCTATTGAGACATTGTTGAAATATGTTGAATGCCAATATTGAAATCCCATTGACATAATGTTGCAACTGTGTTAAATGCCAATATTGAAACCCCATTGAAATATTATTGGAGCAGTATTAGACATCAATATTGAAACTCCATTGAGATATTATTGAAGCATTGTTGAACATCAATATTGAAACCCCATTGAAGTTTTATTGGATGAGCGTTAAACGTCAATATTGCTTGATGGAGGCAAAATGTGCTACGTATCAGAAACAGGACACAAGAGGAAGAACACAGACAACATACACGTTAAGCGCCAAACTTGTGTGTTGTCTGTGTTCTTCCTCTTGTATCCTGTTTCTGATGCACTACGCCTTTTGCCTCCATTACGTTATACCAACAAGCCCAACGTACAATGTTAGTCAATAGTGCAACACCATTTAAATATTATTGGAGCAGTGTTGAACATCACTATTGAAATCACTTGAGAGCCCACTGAAATATGCTGCTCGGTGAGTAGTGTTGAAAACTGCACTAGACTTTTCTTTAAATACCGCTGAGCTACGTTGAGTCTCATAGCATTACCATTGATGCCATATTGATGTGGTCCTTGCATACTAGAGGACAGGGGCAAACTTAAATGCAGGCACTAATCTATTGCAGACCTGGGTCACCCAGGGATCAAAACTACACTTTTAGATATAACCTGTAATAAAACATACTGTAGAGCTGCTAGCAGAACCATTATGCCAGTTTTTAAATTGGCTTAACACACAAAATCAATACTCAAAATCAACAGCTCAAAATTGATGTGGACAAAAAGCATTTTTTTCTAGATGAATTGTTTATTGAAGCCAAACATTTGTTAGCTGTACAGCCATGTGTGCCTTCAGAACAAAAAATTCCTAACACAATCTACAAACTGCCAGCAGCTTGATACAATAACGAAATTGAATACTTAGAGATGTAAAGTTTGCGTGGCAATAATGTAAAACATTCTCAAAATTGAAATAAATAGAAAATAAATTATATACAAGCATTACAGTAAATAACATTTCAAA
Source organism: Dermacentor silvarum (assembly GCF_013339745.2). Taxonomy (NCBI): domain Eukaryota; kingdom Metazoa; phylum Arthropoda; class Arachnida; order Ixodida; family Ixodidae; genus Dermacentor; species Dermacentor silvarum. The sequence goes on from NC_051154.1 coordinate 299,159,959, forward strand.
TGTACTTGCTTTCTCTATTTGGTAGCCAGTAACTTAATAATCATGGCACAATTTGAATGACCCCACTGAGACTCTTAGTTATTGGTTAAATGGTGTGTGCCCATTTTACAAAACGTTATCTACCTCTGAAACGACATGGTAATTACAATAAGTTGTGCCATGGCAGCAGTTTATTGTGCTGCATCACTTGTTGCACGATCCAGTTGCGTTTTCTGCCATGTTTACTAGGTTCCTAGGCAGGTCATTACATACCAAGCAATTTATTCACTTTGACTACTTAAGATTTTTATCTGATAGACAGTGGCCATTAGTTACCTGCTGGAAGACTTAAATGAAACTGGCATGAGGAAAATTTTTTAGTGCCGCAAAACAAGTTCGAATGAAAGAATTTGCAAGAAATGAGATTTCATGCGTACATGAAACAAAGCACATCACTGCCTTGCGCGAGAACTGTTGTTGCACTCTGAATTTAAGCAAACTTTTGCCTCTTGATTGTTACTGTTTTGAAATAGCAAAATAAACCATTACTACAAACATATGTTAATATATAGTTTTTCTTAAATAGAACCACTCTGACAATAGCACAGTTTCCACTTTCCGGTGTATTTATGAAACCTAATTTTCTGTAAAGTTTCTCACTGTGCCTACTTTTACTTTATCAAACAAATTTGAAACGGTGTGCCGTCATGGAACAGTCTTGGCATGAAATGACCCGAGATACCTATGAAATAAAATAGTCAAGAAACACTATCTTTTGTAGAAATATATTAAAAATTTACATAAAAATGTACTAAAATACAAAGCGCAACACTTGTGCAATTAATTATTAATCACAACACAGTACTTGTGTCTGAACCATCCAACCTCGGCTTTTCAGGTGACTAGAAACATCTTAATAAAAAAATGGGCACATAAAACGCAGCAAACTTATCACGCAACCCGCACACATACGCCGCACGCACTAACTTCCGGAACGCGCCAAAGTACAGTGGCTAGAATGGGGAAGTGTGCCGAGCTGCAGGCAGCGCCTATGGGCGGCATTGAAGCCGCCGGCAGGGAGCCGTGAGGGGGCGCGCGCTGACGTTTATACCTAAGGTGCCTTGATGCCAACGCCGCCGTTCAGAGTGGAGACAACCCAGGTGGTGCCGCCATATTGAATCACACTAGCTCAGACTCAGCTACGCTTGCATTCATAAATAGTGTTACTCGCGGCGCACTTCCAAGTGATGAGCCTTGATGAGGATTTTTTTATCGCTATCGCATCTGCACATCTTTATAACCAATAGCCGTTAACTCGTCGCAGGCGTAAATGTATGGCGCCGGGAACATGACCCAAGTTGCCTAATTGAATCACATTTATTATGCCGTGTGTATGTTTGAAATACGCACTATTTTTGCGCTCCGATGCTTGGTATATAAGGTTTGCGACCCCCTGTGTATGGAAGTTTTTCTTTTTCGCTGTTGTATTTTGGTTTACACAGTCACGCCTCCTTTACCGGAGCCAGCCACTCGCGCACGGCGGTTAGTTTCCCTTGCGTTGCGCGTGCTCTTCGCGTTCGTTGCAATTATTTGACGATATCTACGCGCAATTTTGCTTTTTTTACCACAAAACTGTGTGCTGACAGGATTAAGCTGGTGTAAAAATAACTGCGATGTGAAAATAAGGTTTAATTAGTGCTGTAGAGAAAAATGTAACGTAACTTGTCTGTGTCAATCTTGCGTGGTACACACAAGAAACCAAACGATGCACAAAATACATTTACTTAGTAATGTCTAGTACAGTCAATCATGAAAGAGGTATGTACAGGAAAAATTATATGTACTGTGTGGCGCCTGAAGGTTATGTTGAAAGACGAGATAAAAAAATTCACAAGGTAGGCTCGACACACACAATTCGGGATAGGGAGAGTTTTTTTAAATTTATTCATTACATGGGGGGGGGGTTCAAGTGAGTACATCAACCTTAATAAACACAATATAAATCGAAAACAAGCATACAAACAAGAAAACGTAACCGCGGGTAACATTAATCAAGATATCCAGCCAGAATGCATCAGCTACCATCGAATACGTCGCAACAGCCAAACACATCGATGGTGAGTACAGAACATTTATAAATAATCATTAGAACAATGATAACTACATTGAAAAAATAAACAACCATGCATACATATCGCGTACAAAAACCGTAAATGAAACTAAGACGGTCAAATACAGATTAGCAATGTTTTTCACTTCGAAAATATAGTCCATGATGATGTAGGGCTATTGACTTTAACAGACGGCGCCCATCCTGTCGATTTCCCTCGTACTGGTCCTCTTCAAAGTGTTAAGTACAAGTAAAACAACAAAAGTGATTATTGATATGAAAAGTTGCCTTGTAAATGCAGAGAACCCATTACAGTGCTTAAAATAAATTTTCGCAGAAGTAATGCTGTATTACCTTGCTTCACACGTTTCGAAGAAATGCACAGGCTACAACAGACACTATGCCAGAAAGCGCCGAAACATTTTGGTCCCATGATGCCCCTTAACTCGACTTCACCTGGGCATACCGTGCACAGGCATTTAAAGACCGTCACAGTACCCACTACGATCGGGAATGAGCACGAATGACCATCGGCTTACGAGCACCACGCTACAAATATATTCGTCTAAAAAATCAGCTATATAACGTAACAACCTGAGATCCGCAAGATATCTGCTGAGAAATCAGAGAAAATCACAATGCTTCGCTTGCCCCGTACACAACAGCAGCTCTCCCCAGAAAAAGCACTGCGTTCTTTAGTCCCAAATAACCAGTAGCGAAAAAAGAAACTGAGAAAAAAAAGAAACAAGAGACACACGATGTGTGCTTCCCGTGAAAAAGTAAAATAGGTGGTTTACATGACGATTTGTAGCTAATGTAAGACTATTTCGCGGCGAAGCATTTTCGTCAGTCCTTAAAATAAGGGTACTACTCTCATAGACTGCGCCGATCAAAATGGCAAAAGCCTATGCGACGCGCGCTCGCAAACCATAGGCTACTCAGACAGCATCGGTGCAGTGCTTAGTTCGTGAGCGAACGTAGGTACGTGAGCGAGGATCAGAGAATACTTTCCTATTTAAATGAAAAACATGGTGCGATAGTCTAAACTTTCTTGACACTTACTCGCAAATGTAGGAGCTATCCGTTGCCTTCTAGTGATACCGCTTTACTTGGGCTTCCCATCTTTTCCTTCGCTCTGGGTCCCGGGGGAAGCGTAAACAACGAAGCCCTTTACGCGTCGATCCGGTGCACTTTGGAACACAACAGCCCGTCATGTCGACTCGGTGCACTTGACAAGCTGAACACTGTCCAGCAAGTAGAAGCGTCAGCGAAGCATCCACGGGCACTGTGTCTCTAACTAAGCACCGGCACCAAGCAATCGCAACCGCTCGCTGTGATTCAAGATGGCGTCGCAGCGAGAAAGCGGCGGCGCGGGGGCGATCAAAGGATGCCACCACCCTGAACGGCGGCGCTGGCATCGAGGCACCCTATTTATACGTCGCCCGATGCGAGCCGCGCCGGCTCGGCTGCGTCAGTGACGCCGTGCGCCCTGACCTGTGGGAAGTCGCGCTCGGTGTTTTTTCTGCTGCAGCACGCCTATATGCTCATGGCGCAAAAACAGAGTCATTGTTTTGTGCCTGGATGCACGACAGGCTATAGGTCTTCCAAAAAGAAACTATCGTTGTTTGGCGTTCCAAAGGAAGATGCCATGTTTGCGCAGTGGTGGAAAGCGATCCCACGTGCTGACAAGCAGCTCGAGGGGAACTCCGCAGTGTGCGAGTTACATTTCGACGAAAGATATATCTCCCGCACTTCGAGCACACCATGAACGACGAAATTGTCCGCATTGAAAGGGGTAGGCCTTTGTTGCTTCCGGGAGCTGTGCCAACGCAGTTTCCTAATCTCCCGCATTACCTTTCGAAGAAACTGCCAGCAAGCAGGAAACGCGCAGCAAGGAGTGCAGCCCCAGCTCCACCCAGCGAGAAAAGTGTGGGGGACCACCGCTTGCCTGAGGGTAATGAGATCGAAGACCCGTCGTGCTCAATTTTATTTGAGGACTTGGCCCTACCCTCAGCTGAATGGGGAACGCACACGCTGAGTGTTTCGCCTCTGACTGTGTCTTACAGTGTGTGTCAGGTTGTGCAGGATAAGCGCGTCTTGTGTGCAGATAAGTTCTGTTTTCACAGGGGGTGGGCTCTGTGACGCAGGATGTCTTCGTCAAAGGAGTGCAGCAGCAGGATGTAGCATGTGACGTCCCTGCACTGCTTCTCAGAAGAGTTGATGCCATGAGCATTTGTCCGGGCGCTGGCACTATACACGAGTTTTCATTTGTGGTTGGCAAAAAGAAGCTTGTGCTTTCAGACACGGTCACATCGAGCCAGAAATGCCAGGGCGTCTCCACTGAAGGCAAGCCATGCGTTCCGTGTAAGCATTTACGGAAAGCTCTTCTTAACCAAAGGTCCAGAAAACAGCGCAGCCCAACCGCAGCAGCAGCAATTTCAAAGCGTAGAAGAGCACATGCACAAGCCACTCGTCGGCTGAAAGCCAAGCTGTGCCTTTACACTGACACTGTTCAGAAACTGAAGAGACAAAGTGCATAACTTGAAGAGGGCGTCCTTGCAGACCGGTTAAAAGCCCTGCCACCGAAGCAAAGACTTGCTGTTATGGAATGCTTTCAAGCCGCTCGCCGTAAATCAACGAAAGGTATGCAGTATAATCCGCATTGGTTGCTGGATTGCGTAATAATTCGAATGAAAAGCCCGAGGCTCTACAAGCATGTCCGGCGGGAAGGCATACTCCCATACTCATACTCCCAGGCAGAAGCTTTTTGAAGGTCCACATGCGGAAATACAAAGAGTGGGTCTGGCTTCAACCCTGCTATTATCACAGGGATTGCAAGAAAAACAAAATCCATGGAGGAATTCGAATGCCACGGCGGCCTGATTATGGATGAAATGAAGCTGTCAGAGTTCGTGAACGTTGGCGCAGGAGGGAAAGGGGAAGGCCTGGTGGACTTGGGAAAATTCGCACAGGAAAGCGACAAGCATCTTCCCTGCGATCATGGTCTCATGATCATGTTTCAGCCTCTCACTGGTTCCTGGTACCAGATACTCGGAGTTTTCGCTTCCAGGGGAAATGTGAAGGCTCCGCTTTTGTCCAAGATCTTAATAGAAGCCGTGTTGCTCGCAGAAAAGGCTGGGCTGAAGGTGGATTATATCACGGCGAACGGAGCTTCATGGAACCGTTCAATGTGGCGCATTTTTGAAATTTCTGACTCCTCGACGTCTATAAAGCCATCTGCACCACATCCTGTTGACACTGGAAGACGCCTCTTCTTCATTTCGGATTTTCCGCACCTGATAAAATGCGTTCGAAATGGCCTTCTTAAAGCAAGGTACAAAACACCTGAAGGTTCTGTTTATATTGAGCTCATTAGAGCAGCACACAAAGACGATCAGTGTCCACTTACCCTTAAAGTGATGCCTAAGATCACTCTTGCGCACGTGAGCCCTAACATCTTCGAAAAGATGAAGGTAAACCTGGCATTCCACCTTTTCAGTCCGCAGGTGCTTCGTGGCCTGTTCTTCTACAAGAAGCAAATAAAGGACCACTGGGGTGACCCCTCACCAACTCAAGCCTTTGTTCTGCTGATGTGGAAGCTAGTAAAAGCAATGACATCACGGATTCCATCCGAAGGATTGAAACCTGACTCTGCACATGAACGGCACATCAAGGATGTATTAGACTACATAAACCGATGGGAGGCTCATGCGGAAACTTCACCAGCAGGATTTCTTGCAGCAAGCACTGCCGAGGGGCTAAGGGTCACCCTTCAGGCCACGCTTGATCTCGTGAAGTACCTTCATGAGAAGCAACGCTTTAAGTACCTGCTAACGTGCCATGTGAGCTAAGACTGCCTCGAGAAATTGTTTGGTATCATTAGACAATTTTCTGGTTGCAACGACCATCCCACTCCTGCCCAATTCTTGCTCACCGTGAACTGCCTTAGTTTTTACGACTTGGTCAAAGCTCCTAGCAGTGGCAACTGTAAAGGGGGCGATCTAACATTTCTACTGAGTAGTGAGGATGCAAGCCAAGAACTGAACGCACTGCTGGATAGTGGCAAGGTTGAAGAAGCTTCTTAGATGATAAAAAAGTCCACAATGCTCCCCGACCATGAGTACCCTGAAAAGATGAGCGACTCCGGCTAGTCTTCTACATGGCAGGGTATGTTGCACGCAAAACAATCCTGAAGACTGCGTGCAAGGAATGCTTTGACGAGCTCCTTGTTTCCGCCGACGAAGCCTACGAACAGCTGGCGATGTTCACTAAGTTCTGCGACAATGGAGGCCTCATATACCCTTCGGAGAAGCTGTTCTCATATGTAGACGCCCTTGAAACCACTTTTACGATGTGGTTCAGTTATAACGAGCTGCATAGTGACAGCTTCGAAGAGCTTGTCTCCTGCCTGCAAAAAACGACGTCATACTAGGATGTGCACAGCATGGCCCCAGCCTCACCAACCAGGTTAAAAAATTCTTGTTGGTCACGCGTTTGCACTTCTACACGAAGACACTCAACAAAGAAAGAGAATCTTCCCGGGAAAAGAAGAAGCACCTGAAGCTCAGGCGCGTCACTTAGCAGAGGCTGACAACGTTCTGTTTGAACTGCTTGTGAACTATTTAAACAAAGTGGTTTTTGTTCTCATGAAAAAGAAAGCACCAGTTCAGGTGCGTCGTGTAGCCAAGCATCAGCGATGACTGAGAATGGTTTGTTTAAATGGGTTCTCAGCTACTCTTCAAAAATGTGTTGTTTGCGCAAGCAGTGTGTCGAAAATGAAATGTTTACTTCCGAGTTACCACTGGGAATTTTCTTGCTTTGCGTTCCATAAGGTGTCAGCGGGAGTAAATCGGTTAAAGCAAGCTACAAAAATTCTACCATTGACGCGCGCTCCATCGGATGGTTACCTTGGCGCTTTTCAATTACGAAAGGGCTAGCACACGGTGTAAGAAGAACGTGATCCGACGACACGGCGACCGCTGCTGCGCAGCGCGTCTCACTAATGGTGGAGTTTCACGTCTGCACCGCTGCGCGGCAGCACACGTTAGGAGGCTGAAAAAGCGGGAAATTCGAACGTGTAAATAATTGTAACTGTACGTAAAGCGCCTTTAAAATAATTAAAACAAAATTTTTAACTCTTTACGTGTGCCACTATACTAATTGAAATCCCTGAGGCGCCGAAACAGACGATAATGTCTCCGGCGTTGCGGTCGCGTTGCTGGATCTCGCAGACGGCGTTTGACAACGTCTGGAAGCAGTCGCAGAAAAGTGGTGCGGGCAGACGATAAGTTATCTTTTCTTAATATTTTGCAACGTTTGCTTTACCGTTGAGCAATCAGTCACCCTTGTTCTCGGTGAGCGCTTAATGAAGTGTACCCGTGGTATACATAATGGCAAAGGACGAATCCGTTTGATCGCAAGAAAGGGAAGAGAGATTTGCCGTTTGAGCCGCGATGTTGCCTGGCGGCGACGGATCTAGCCTGACTATGGGCAAGAAGTGTTTCGTTTTAAACTGCTAGAGTGGATATGACTCGTGCAAAGACAAAGTATGTATGTTCAGTGTCCCTAAAGAGACGAGTCGAGTGCAAGCATGGCGGGATGCTATACAAATGAAGACCGAGTCCTGCGACCAGGGGATTACGTGTGCGAAAAGCACTTCGACCCAATGTACGTGTCAAAAACATGAACGGCAATGCACAACGGAGTTGTTTTAGCCAGCACGACCCGAAGAGCTTATCTAGCTAGAGATGCTGTGCCGACTCATTTTCCGGCTACTTCACGCTACACTTTCAAAGAACTGTGTTCCGTGACAACTGACGCCTGCGAAGCGCTCCCGAAAGAAAGAGCAATAGGCAGAAAGTACAAGCTAAGAAGAAGAAACAGAAAGCCAAATGTAGTGAATCGCGAGTTACAGGAGCTAGCAACTGACGTGCCAATAGAAGACGGCCATAACCAGAATAGCGAAGCCAACACAGAACAGACTCTGCAGCTGACGACAAGCGCAAATCAAAGCCTGAAGGCAGTGAACTACAAGAACCACATGTAAAAGTATATGTGATGCAAGAGACAAGAGCTCAAGAAACTTCTCGTGTGGACAAGGAAACGTTAGCCATAGCAGCTCAGCAGTCTACAAGACCTCACAAAATTCAGGACTTCAGTGCAGCATCACATGACGGCAACACCGACAGAATCAACTTCAACACGCTCTTTGAAAATACGTTTCGCCAGGAATAATGTCACAGCTGGGTATGTATATTCTACATCGATGGACTTCCTTTCTGTTGGTTTGCAAGTTGCTTTCATTTGTTTTTCTGCTTCCTCGTAATTTTGAATAAAAAAGCAAGAAAACGATCGGCGTATTTTATCATGAATATTTTATTAAGGAACATGCGTATAAGGATATACGCATGCAAGGTGCCGCATGCTTCATATAAAAAACAAACAGCCTTTAAATTGGTGCTTTATGGACCCAATACTATGCACGGAGCCTGTATGGGAAACGCTCAAACTAAATTTTTGTTTGAGTCTACAGAACAATGATAGCACAGTTCACCGCATTACGCGAAAGCGCTTATATATACACTCAGGAGGACATTGTACGCGGTACTCCCCTACGCACTGTTTTCGCATGAGAAATGAAAACTGGAACGCAGCGTATAGTGACGACAGATAGCAACTCGTCATCGAAACGTAACTTGCAAAATGAATTGTCAGCTGCTCCAACAAAAATGCGGACTGTTAGCGCCGCTTTGAGCGAAATATACGCTTTTGATTTAAAAATGCAGCAAGCCTAGCGACACTCTCAAATAACTCTTTAAGCTTTTGGGAAATTCAGATAATAACCTCAATATGAGAGCGTTAACACTAAAAGGCGCTCTGAAAAATGCAGGCTGAAACAGCTGAGACCCGCGCGCTCAGGGTATGTTTGCCCCCGGCCACGGTGTACCCCCGGCCCCCAAGCCCCCGACGCCCAGCCTCCTAGTCGCGTGCGCCACCTAGCGGCATCCCAACATTAGTGAGACACGCCGCGCGCTTCCGTCGGATCACCTGTTCTTCTTACACCGTGGGCTAGCATAGCTACTCTATCGCCATTTACCGCCATGCACGAGCGAGAATATATATTGCGACGCTTTCATTTTTTGTTATTGCATATTCGGCTGCGCGCGCGGCCGATCGCATTCCACGCAGCGCCCTTGCACTGCGGCTGCTAGCCGCCGTCGCGGCCGACATATAAGTAGGGTGCCTAGGGTGCCTCGATGCCCAGCGCCGCCGTCCAGGGTGGAGACAACCCCGCTGGCGCCGCCATATTGAGTCACATGAGCTGAGACTCAGCTACGCTTGCGTTCATAAATAGTGTTACTCGCGGCGCACTTCCAAGTGCTTTGCCTTGATGAGTATTTTTTTATCGGTATCGCATCTGCACATCTTTATAACCAATAGCCGTTAACTCGTCGAAGGCGTAAATGTATGGCGCCGGGAACATGCCCCAAGTTGCCTAATTCAATTACATTTAACTATGCCATGTGTATGTTTGAAATACGCACAATTTTTTTGCGCTTCGATGCTTGGTATATAAGGTTTGCGACCCCCTGTGTGTGGAAGTTTTTCTTTTTCGCTGTGGTATTTTGGTTTACACGTCACGCCTCCTTTACCGTAGCCAGCCAGTCGCGCACGGCGGTTAGTTTCCCTTGCGTTGCGCGTGCTCTTCGCGTTCGTTCCAATTATTTGACGATATCTACGCGCAATTTTGCTTTTTTTTGCCCACAAAACTGTGTGCTGACAGGATTAAGCTGGTGTAAAAATAACGGCGATGTGAAAATAAGGTTTAGTTAGTGCTGTAGATAAACATGTAACGTAACTTCTCTGTGTAAATCTTGCGTAGTACACACAAGAAACCAAACGATGCTCTAAATACATTTACTTACAATGTCTAGTACAATCAATCATGAAAGGGATATGTACATGAAAACTTAGATGTACTGTGTGGCGCCTGAAGGTTATGTTGAAAGACGAGATAAAAAAAATATTCGCAAGGTAGGCTCGACACACAATTCGGGTTAGTGAGAGTTTTTTTTTATTTATTCATTACATGGGGGGGGGGGGTTCAAGTGAGTACATCAACCTTATTACACACAATATAAATCGAAAACAAGAATGCAAACAAGAAAACGCAACCGCGGGTAATATTGATCAAGATATCCAGCCAGAATACATCCGCTACCATCGAATACGTCGCATCAGCCAAACACATCGATGGCGAGTACAGAACATTTTATAAATAACCATTAGAACACTGATAACTACATTGAAAAAATAAACAACACTGCATACATATCGCGTACAAAAACCGTAAATGAAACTAAGACAGTCAAATACAGATTAGCAATGTTTTTCACTTCGAAAATACAGTCCATGATGATGTAGGGCTATTGACTTTAACAGACGGCGCCCATCCTGTCGATTTCCCTCGTACTGGTCCTCTTCAAAGTGTTTCTAAGTACAAGTAAAACAACAGAAGTGATTATTGATATGAAAAGTTGCCTTGTAAATACAGCTAGAGAACCCATTACATTGCTTAAAAATAAATTTTCGCAGAAGTAATGCTGTATTACCTCGCTTCACACGTTTCGAAGAAATGCACAGGCTACAACAGACACCATGCCAGAAAGCGCCGAAATATTTTGGTCCCATGATGCCCCTTAACTCTACTACACCTGGGCATACCGTGCACAGGCATTTAAAGACCGTCACAGTACCCACTACGATCGGGAATGAGCACGAATGACCATCGGCTTACGAGCACCACGCTACAAATATATTCGTCTAAAAAATCAGCTATATAACGTAACAACCTGAGATCCGCAAGATATCTGCTGAGAATAGAGAAAATCACAATGCTTCGCTTGCCACGTACACAACAGCCGCTCTCCCCAGAAGAAGCACTGCGTTCTTTAGTCCCAAATAACCAGTAGCGAAAAAGAAACTGAGGAAAAAAAGAAACAAGAGACACACGATGTGTGCTTCCCGTGAAAAAGTAAAATAGGTGGTTTACATGACGATTTGTAGCTAATGTAAGGACTATTTCGCGGCGAAGCATTTTCGTCAGTCCTTAAAATAAGGGTACTACTCTCATAGACTGCGCCTGATCAAAACGGCAAAAGCCTATGCGACGCGCGCTCGCAAACCATAGGCTACTCAGACAGCATCGGTGCAGTGCTTAGTTCGTGAGCGAACGTAGGTACGTGAGCGAGGATCAGAGAATACTTTCCTATTTAATGAAAAACACGGTGCGATAGTCTAAACTTTCTTGACACTTACCTCGCAAATGTAGGAGCTATCCGTTGCCTTCTAGTGATACCGCTTTACTTGGGCTTCCCATCTTTTCCTTCGCTCTGGGTCCCGGGGGAAGCGTAAACAACGAAGCCCTTTACGCGTCGATCCGGTGCACTTTGGAACACAACAGCCCGTCATGTCGACTCGGTGCACTTGACAAGCTGAACACTGTCCAGCAAGTAGAAGCGTCAGCGAAGCATCCACGTGCACTGTGTCTCGAACTAAGCACCGGCACCAAGCAATCGCAACCGCTCGCTGTGATTCAAGATGGCGTCGCAGCGAGAAAGCGGCGGCGCGGGGGCGATCAAAGGATGCCACCACCCTGAACGGCGGCGCTGGCATCGAGGCACCCTATTTATACGTCGCCCGATGCGAGCCGCGCCGGCTCGGCTGCGTCAGTGACGCCGTGCGCCCTGACCTGTGGGAAGTCGCGCTCGGTGTTTTTTCTGCTGCAGCACGCCTATATGCTCATGGCGCAAAAACAGAGTCATTGTTTTGTGCCTGGAGTCATTGTTTTGTGCTAGCCGCCGTCGCGGCCGACGTATAAGTAGGGTGCCTAGATGCCAGCGCCGCCTTTGTATAAGCGTGTGTCAGCGCCACCTGGCAGTTTCCTCCCAAAGGGGCACGCGCGAGCCGGCGCGGTCAACACACTTCGCCAAAGAGTCAACAGCGCAAGCGCGCATTCACACGAAAACGCGCATACAAATCCATGCTTTCATAGACATGAATTGCAATATTTATTAACAAATATTGTAATATAATGGTATTTCTTAACAATTTCTGTGGTTTGCAAGAGTATGAAAGTTTTCTGCTTAGGTTCCTTGAGGAACTATTTTCTTTATCGCGGTAACACAGTGCGCCGGCCGGTCACGTACGGAGCGCGCGGGAAATAGTGCAAAATTCAAACGTCGCAAATGTCGCGCCCTGTGCGTGCACAGTTTTCATCGTTTGTATTAAAAAGAAATATTTATTTTAATATGTGAAGCAACCGGCGAGAAATGAACCAGCAACGTACACAATTGTCGCTGTTCGTGCTTGTTAGTTTGACATCATGACAAACGGTAGACAGCATGCCGTCCCATTGATAAAACATTTGTACCTGTGCTTCTGCGCTACGATTTGCTACCGGCAAAGTATAACAGCGTAGATCGTGCGTGGTGGCCAAGCAGTTTCCCAGCATACTGGCCAGCCCCTCGTCTCTACGTGTTACAGAATAGACCTACCGTAAAAACCGGAATATAGGTCGAACTTTTTTTCAAAAAACCATTGCGAAAAGTCGGCCCTCGTCTTATATACCGGACATTGGCGGAAAAACTACGGAAGTCTTGCAACAATGGGCAGACGAAGTAAACAGCCGCCTTCGCCATCGCATTCAAGCTGCTTTTTGACATTTTGTTTCAAAATGAGCGGGAGCCGACGGCAATTCACCGTCGCCTTCTAGAAAAAGGCGATTGAGTACCGGGAAGCCCACGGCAACCCGCTAGGTTGCCGTGGGCTTCGTATCGTGCGACCATCGACCCGCGTGTTTGTCAGCACCTTATCATCACGGCGGAGAGCAGCATTTAAATAAATACTGTCACCAATGTGCAACCGGCTGAGTCGCATTTGTTTAAAGGTAAGGGTGTCTTTCGGTACTTTTGCCATTGAAAAAGATTTTGTTCATTTTTAGAATTGGTTAGTTGGGGGGGGGGGGGGGGGTCGACCTATATTCCGGTTCGACCTATAGTCCGGTTTTTACGGTAGGCTTTCATGTAGAATATGGACACCACGTCGCAGAGATCACCCAAACTTGTTTCATTCTATTGTGCGCTAAGGGCTAACAACTAAACGAAACGCACTCTTTAAAAAACATATTTATTTATTATGCTTACATCTTACTTTTCCCACCATCTTGCTCATGTTTAACATGGAGACAATGCCGTTGTCTGACACAGACAGGGCACTGGCCACTTACAATAGAAGCCGATGGGAATCCAGGAGGTGCCCAATCATCGGTCATTGGTCACTGCTTGTCGGGTCGTTTGTCTTGTGCACCAATTTTCTCTCTCTCTCTCTCTCTATATATATATATATATATATATATATACATACATACCGGGCGGTCATTTTTAAGTCTTACGGAATTTTTAGAAATCGCCTGTGGCAGGTAGCATAACTCTTATCATTGAACTGGGTTAATCGATGAGGCGGACATTAGTAGCACGAGCAATCGAAACATAGATTCAACTAATTAACAAGAAATCACTAATAAACTTCGTATTTTATTACTTTATAACACATTGCGATTTACGAATTTGAGCCGGTGAGCTTGTCAGGCGTATCCACTTGGAATGAATTTCGAGAATGACACCAGTTTGGAGATATGCGCCATCAAACTCGCCGTAAAAATGCACTGTTGCTACACTTACTTTGTTACCAAAATGCTGTTTTATACATTGAAGCACAAAAGTCACTAAAACGCCCATGTATTTCGTCCCACAATTTGGGCAATAATATCGCGAAACTGGTGTTATCCTGGAAATTAATTTTAGGTGGATGCGTCTTGCAAACTCACCGGCTACAATTCATATATTGCAATATGTGTCGTAAAATAATTACTAAGAATTTCATTACTCAACCTTTGTTAATTATTAGAATATTAGTTTCAATTTCTTGTGTTACTAATGTTCGTTTCTTCGAATAACCAAGCTAAGCGATAAGAATTATGCTACCTGCTACAAGCGATTTTTTAAAATTTTCGTAAAGCCTATAATTTGAACACCCAGTATACACAGGGTGTCCCAACTTTCTTGCACCGACACTTAAATATATGCAAATGCCACGTAGCTGGACAGAACCAAGGTAATGTTGTTTGCCGTCGCTTACAGATACTCAATTTTTTTGCATTAGATGAATAATTAGATCATCATTATCATTAATAATTATTAATCAATTAATAGTAATAATTACCTTCTCAGATATTATATTTAGATGAAAAGTGTCAATCAGAAAATTATACAGCAATAGGAAAAACTCCCGATACAGCTTTCTGTTGCCCAATACGTGGTACATAAAAGTGTTTTTCCGAGCGTGAAAGAAGCCCGCGGATACACGCATAGTGCCTCGAGCGGCTAGTTGTGCGGCAATTTTGCGTGTATTCGCGGGCTTCTTTCACGCTCGGAAAAAAAAGAAAAAGAAAAAAAATCATTTTTATGTTGCACGTATTGAGCAATAGAAAGCTGTATCGGGAGTTTTTAGTGGCAGGAGCGTCGAGTGCCGTTTGTTCTTTGGACAGTACTTCCGGTTCACCTCCTGAGATGATCAGGAGGTGAAAATAAATTGAAAAAAATAGTACAGTACAAAATTCACGAATTTCATTATGGATATGATATCAGAGCATAAGTTTAGCTCTAAGTTGAGTTACTGAAGTGTCTGGAATAATTAGAATTAATTAGCTGAGACGACCGGGGACGCAATCCAAGTAAATCAGAAAAATAGAAAAAAATGGTTCAGTTCAGAATTGGTGACTTTCATTATAGATATGATATCCAAGCATAAGTTTTGTTGCAAGCTGACTTGCTGAAGTGTCTGGGTGAATTATACCTAATTAGCTGAGACGAGAATAAAAATAAATCAGGAAAAAAATAAAAAAAGGAGTACAGTGCAAAATCCATCGATTTCTTTATAGACATGATATCAAAGCATAAGCTTAGTTCAAGTTGAGTTACTGAAGTGCCTGGAATAATTATAATTGACCAGAAATCACTTATTACTGCGTACCAAAGCACAGAACACCAACGCCGGGATGTGAGTGCCAAAAAGAAACACCTAAGTCAAAGTCTAACGTTGCCTACTCTTTTAAGCATGAAATGCTTTTAGCTCCCGTTGTCGGCGATCTTCAAGTGACCTTGAGCCAAAAGCCAAAGCTGTTATCCGGGCACTCAAAACGAGAACATGCTGGCAAGTTGAAAATGAAATTTAGTCACCCGTAGGCACGAGTACAACTGTGGCATGGACGTAGAGTGCAATATAACCATAGGTCGGCAGTGTGGGAGAATACTCACTCACACTCACTCACCATAGTTTTTTTCGTTCACACTCACCTCCACTCACACTCACAGCACTCACTCGCACTCACCTCCACTCACACTCACTGTCACTCACTCACACTCGCACTCACCTCCACTCACACTCACTGGCACTCACTCGCACCCTCACTCACCTGCACTCACACTCACTGGCACTCACTTGCACTCGTACTCACCTCCCCTCACACTCACTGGCACTCACTCACTCGCACTCACCTCCACTCCCACTCACACTCACTGGCACTCACTCGCATCCACCCCTTTGAAATGAGTGCGAGTGTGAGTGAGTGCACTCATGAGTCACTGTGCTGATCTATACCGCTCACAATTCGTGTATATTCATAACGAAGCTTCCAATTTAGCACCTGTTGCATCGGGAATGCGCCAAGGCCGTGTTTTAGACCCAGGTTTATTTTTAATATACATAAAAGGTTTGATTTCCCGATTACATGGTAACATCCGTCTATTCGCTGTCTATTCGATGACTCTAAATGCCCAAAAATCTGTAACGCTAACAGTAAGAAAGAAACAGATATCCGAGTTGACCTACGTTATTAATGACACACCTTTCACTTGTGCATTTCATTGTAAATATTTAGGTGTCACTTTAACATACGCTCTGCGATGGGAACGCCATGTTAACAAAATAACCTCAAGTGGAAATCAATGTACGTGCTGAGCACTAAACCGACTCTTCTTTCTGAGAAGACACCTTCGTCTTGCGCCCCCGGATAAAATTTGCTGGCCTACAAAATGCTTGTTGGAACAGTGCTGGAGCACGCCAATATTTATTGGTTTCCGTACACAAAATAACTCAATGCAAGAATGGAAGGTGTGCAGAGGACGGCAATAAGGTTATGTTTTAATAAATACAATTAACGGATTCATTGACTAAATTATTAAAGAGAGCTGGTTTATTAACACTGCAAAGAAGAGCAAAACTAGCACGACTAAAGTTTTCGTTTGAATTTATTCATGGTGACATAAACATTGACGTCAGCCCCAAACTCTCTGTGTCCATCTCTCTGTCATTGACATTAGATGTGTGCATGCTTGCCGCCCATGCTCGCTAAGCTCCCCTTCGGTCGGATTGAGCCAAGAGAGCGGGAAATAATGGGAGAGATTGACTGTCCGTATACTTAGTCAACCACTTAACGCCGAAACAAACACAAAAGGGAGAGCAAAGCGGTATCTATCATTGCATCTTCAGTTTTTCTCCATGTATGCGAGCGTGCGTGTCTGTTACTCTGTGCTAACTTGGCTAGTCCCTCTTCCGCTCTGCCTGTTTATATAAAGAGCCTGTACGTGTACGTTTAAGAGGGAAGCAGGAAGAAAATGAGGAGGCATTCCACCCTCTGAAGGCAGATGACCAGCGAAGCTGTAGCAAATCACACGGTATTAAACGTCTTCACTCAGTGGAAGTCATGGCAAAATTTGACGGTCATGATTTGGATATGTCTGCCATCAGCGCTCCAGCCCATACATATTCCCTGGTGTAATAAAGAAAATGTCGTAGTTTCGCCCGAAAGGCGAAGCTTCGATTGCGATAGCAAATTAGTAGAGAGCTATACGAAGCAAGGATAATAGTTTAATGGGCCGTATAGACTTGTAAACATTCGCCTACTAACTAAATAGACAAGCACGGTGTCACGCGCGAACAGGTAAACATGAACGCATCTCGCTTGATGACCCGGAAACTCGCTGTCAGAACGCTGGAGTAAGGAGGCGCCGCTATAGCCGCGAGTGAATTGACCTTCGTGCCGCCTCTCGCTTAAAATCAAACTAAACGTCGAATACACGGCGCATACGAAGTCACCGGCTCTAGTTGAACATAGTTCACATCGCAGATCGCTTTCGACATACGACACCCACGCGGCCGCCGCCGGAGCAAGACGACCCTCCCCCCCCCCCCCCCCTAATGCCTGACGCGCGACAGAAGCAGCGCGCTTCCGCCCCGCCTTTTCCCTCGCACGCGCGAGATTGAGCAGCAAGTGTCGGCTAACCCTCGCAAGCTTGCACTCGCCCACGCAGCGTACCGCCGGCATGCTGCGCCGATTTTAGCGTGTTCGGACCTTATACGGAACCTCACAACGACGTCCACGACCACGGCAGAAGTTCGCTTGGAGTGTCCATATAATTGCTATCGCAATCTAATATATGCGCTCATCTCATTATACATTGTCTCACTCATGCCCGATCCTAAGATTATTACGACCTTAGTGAATGGTTTCTATCCTAGGCGTGCACAATCTGCTAGTACGATAAGTCATTACCGCGAGTGATCTTGTACACACAACGTGCCTCCATTTTTCCGCAAGCAAGGTGAACCGATATCATCTCTGCTTATCGTTCAAGCACTCACCACGTTCACACTCACTTCCACTCACAACCTCTCACTCATGTCCACACTCACCTCTACACACCCAGAAGCACTCACCCCGTTCACACTCACAGCACTCAGTCACGTTCACACACAGCTCCACTCCCACAGCACTCAGTCACGTTCACACTCATCTCCACTTACACTCACAGGCACTCACCACGTTGACACTCACTTCCACTCACACTCATTGGCTCTCACCTCCACTCACTCACGCTCACACTTACTGGCACTCACTCACACTCACCTCCACTCGCACTCACCGGCACTCACTCGCCATCACACTCACTGGCACTCACTCTCACTCGCACTCCCACTCACACTCACTGGCACTCACGCGCACTCGCACTCACTTCCACTCACAGTCACTGGCACTGACTCGCACTCGCACTCACTTCCACTCGCACTCACTCGCACTCGCACTCACCTCCACTCGCACTCACTGGCACTCACACTCACTGACACTCACTCGCACTCGCACTCACCTGCACTCACACTCACTGGCACTCACTCGCACTCGCACGCACCTGCACTCACACTCACTGGCACTCACTCGCACTCGCACTCACCTGCACTCACACTCATTGGCACTCACTCGCACTCGCACTCACCTGCACTCACACTCACTGGCACTCACTCGCACTCGCACGCACCTGCACTCACACTCACTGGCACTCACTCGCACTCGCACGCACCTGCACTCACACTCACTGGCACTCACTCGCACTCGCACGCACCTGCACTCACACTCACTGGCACTCACTCGCACTCGCACTCACCTGCACTCACACGCAGTGGCACTCACTCGCACTCGCACTCACGCCCTTGAAATTAGTGCGAGTGAGTGTGAGTGAGTGCACTCATCAGTGAGTGCGCCGACCTATGGTGAGTGCGGAGCCTGGAAAAAATTATGGTCAGTGAGTGTAAGTATTCTCCCACACTGCCGACCTATGACTACTACTACTACTTCTTCTTCTTCTTTGTTAGTAAGGAAATTTTTACTGAAATTTATACGTCTGACAACAGAGAGAGCAATACAAAATTTAGTGATATGCACGAGATGTTAGACTGGCGGATCATCGGGCCTCCAGGTGCTGGGTGATAATTATGATATACAAAGTGATTAGAAATATACACAAGCAGAACGTCGTCACAAACACACACACAGAATCAAGAGAGATATTTAAATACATTTGTTTAGGCTTCTGATCCACAAGAACATCAAGAGCGCTTTCCTGGTGCCTGCAGAGAATGTGCCGCTGTCAGAAGCTCCAGTAGCATAGCATTTGTAGTACCGCCTTCAAAGACTGTCTCTCTGATAAGTGAGACCACTCCCAGCGCTGCCCAAACTCATGATTTGCTAAGTGTCCTGGCAAAGCTTATGCGCGACTAAGTAGATTGAACATTCTGTTTCGAGTCACTTTTACATATTATCGGCAGTTTTAATAAATTGGTACGTTATGTACCTAGGACCCCACATATTCCCGTTTTTAGCGCTTTTCCGACTGTTATCATTCTCAAATTTGGATAGCCCGGCTCTGCGTGCTTTCTCACTCATCGCACGCAAAGCAGACCACGTTCAGGTTATACTAAGGCAAACGTTTGGTGTGCTGCTCTTCTTCCACCCTTAAAGGCGGAGGAGGGCGGAAACCGAAGCTAAAATATCATTTAGAGAAAATCGATCCCACTTAACGACATGCTGTTTCCATCGAATGTCACGTTATTATGTCTTCAAAAAAATACAACTTTCGGACAATCAAATGAAAGAAACACAGTAATAAAAACATAGTTAACATATAGCAGTGCAGAATTATGTGGCTGTTCGTGCCGACAACACCAATACTTTAATCTCGCTAGATTCAGAGTTCAGCATACTACGCAAGGTTACAATACGTTCCTCCTTGAGTAGGCGTACGCGGTACCGACACATGGTTCAAGGTTCCAGCGATGCTGTCCTTTAACGGCTTGGGCAAGTGGCCCTTCGGTGTGAAGAAGAGCATAATTTGCCGACCGCCCCAGCCGCAGTCAGTGGCAGCTCTCACTTGCGACGTCACTGCTCACTCGTTGACGACGACGAAGCTGCTGTAGTCGCTCGCATTGAATTCGCAGCCGATGCGGGTGACGATGTCAGTCCCACCATCCGCACGCAGCCTTCTGGCAAGACGTACACCATGCAGAAGCTGTGGCTCCCCTTGGCGTTCTGCTGAACAGCGATCTGCTCCTGAGCGGCAACGTCTGCGCTGGCGAAGGCGAATGGCTGCTGGTACCAGTGGCCCGTCTTCCAAGGCACGAATAGAACGGCTTGGGTCCATACTGCTACTCAGGTGCTGTGGCAGTGAGGGCTGACCAAGTTGACAACTTAAACGGCGCCCCTGGTCAAGCGCTGGTAGAGGAATGATGTCCGTGACGGCACCATTTGCTTGCTTGCTTGCTTCCTATGCCATGGCGCATACCCACCACGGGGGATTGGCCAAGAAGCCGGCGGTTAAACAGGTGGGATGAAATTATTCAATGAAACTAACTGATGTTAGAGCCGTATTTTATTTTATCATATAGGGAATCGTGTGCTTTTTGGAAGGAAAGCAAGGTACAAGGTAATAAAGTTCAATCAGTTTAATTGGAATTTTCGAAATTAGGCACCATTTCCTGACATGACGCTGTCGAATCAGCGACGATCACGATGATGATTATTTCCTTAATATGGCGCATAGCCACGACGGGCGATCGGCCAATAAGCGGCTGGTACATTTAAAAGAAAATAAAATAAGATTAGGTGAAGGAATGCGAGGCAATATAAGTGTTAAGGAATAGAAATTTCATCGCTTTGGGACGTTCTTTTCGTCGTCCTCGTCGTCTTGGAACAGAAAGTGCGAAAAAAATAGCTACGTCTCAGCTATTGTCTTCGCAATGGCTAGACTTATTAAAGTGATAACTTGAAAGAATATTTTTGTTAAGTCATTATTTTGATTCTGTTGTTTCAACACTGTTTTCAATGCACTTGATTCAAATACGCTCTTTAAGGAACTTGTTCTTGAGCTTCCTTGTAATCTGTAGATGACGAAAGTTAAATCGCTGTGTCCTTCGGTGAAGAAATACGAAAGGACACAGTACTACGCATTACATGATTTGTAATACTTATGACAGAGTCATCTAATTGAACGAATACTAAATTTTTGATGGTTCTTTGGGGAGTGCTTGCAAATTTAACTGCTCATTGTGTTCCTTGTACAATTATGTTGTCATTCTTTGCGTAACTTCCTTTTCAGGATGGCTGTACTTCCTCTGCAAAACAGCTTCTCTTTAAATAGCAACTCCTTTCATTCTGGAAGGCAATTATATGTTGCTTGTTATGATCATTATGAATATACCAGGTGTATCTTCAATGCGTATTGCTATCTGGGACGACGAGCAATTCCTAACGTGACTCTTTACAAAGATGCGCCACTACAACTAAGCAACATCACAGCGCTTTCTTTTCGTACCACAATCAACGCCTACGGCAAGTTCTCCGCCATCTCAGTTCTTAATCATTATTATCATACTACAGAGACAGAGAGAAATCAAATAGGTTGAGTATTTTGCATTTTGAAACAGAATTCCCGTGCAAGGAAGTCCACTTCTTATTAAATTAAGCAATAAATTCTTCTAGCAACGTCAATTGGCGTCGGCTGAAACTCTCGTCAAGTCTGAACGTTCATCAAACGTGGCCTATTATCACCATTATGGCAAAAATATCAATACAACGATGCAAAAATAATGACACAAGATAAGAAAGTATCGTCGTATCGTCTTTGTCTAAGAAATAATCATAGAATTTACCTTTCAAAAATGTTCCAAGGAAATAAGTTCCAAGAAGGCTAGCCCCACATCACATCTAAACGGTACCACTTTTCAAGTCGAAAACACGTTCGAAATTATGTTCCAAGTGTAACGGGGCTGGGAGATTGTTGAAACGTTCAAAACTTCAAGACCTTTTTTGTGCAACAAAGAAAAAAACATTCGCGATGAACATACTGCCTTGATTCAAATATTCCCCGGTATTTCTCGACTTCAAATGTGGCGGCATCTCAAGGAATAGCAGAAAAGGCATTCCAAGATCGGGGTCACCGGTGCGATCCTGGCCGCGGGGACCAAATTTCGACGGGGGTGGAATGCAAACCTGATGGCGCACGATGCATTGGGTGCCCGTAAAAAAATCCCATGTGGTAAAATTAATACGGAGTACCTGATTATAGCGAGCCTCGTGATCAGTTCAAAATTTTTGGCAAGCAAATCAAAAATTTCATTTTAAAAATTTAATGCCTTGGTGGAATTTTGCGCGATAAACTTGGCCACGTCCGCTGCCGCGGGTCGAGGCGGTACCAGAGTGATCTGAACACCCTGAGATCAAAATCGTTGATAATGTCAGCATGAATTCGCAGATTTCAACCTCGTATGTTTTCTTTACTTGTGGCTGGGGGGCTCAATTCAAGTAACTTTCTTACTGTCTTGGTTTTCTCTCTAGACCTCATTTTTGTGCAAAAGCAGCTGCCTCGTTTCGTCCAATACTAACATGCTCTCACCCTTCGCTGCCACCGTTAGATATCAGATATTTTGGTCAATAAACATGCATAACGTCTTTTCTAAAGTTGATTGTTTTTCCTAAGGCTAAAAGATATCAAGACTTTACCAAGAAATGCTGTTTGATTCTGCGCATATGTCACAGAAAAGACATGTTTGAGTAAATCCTATGCAGCTTTGAACAAACCGGAAAATAATAATTTGAGCACGCAATGTGCGTAATCAAAAACACGCTTAAGTTTGCTCACATTGATGCCAGCAACTCGGTGGCAGCTTTGCGTCGTTTGTTGTTGATGCTCACCTGAGGATATGTAGCACATCCCCTTATTGAGTGATTGGCCTTAACTTGACTAGTTAAAACAAGTAGACAAAGACAAGATGATCTGACGATTTGGACATTGGCAAATACTGATGGGACAAGATATATGTTGGTTGAGATAGGTATGGCTGATTATCTTGTTTTGGGAAAGAGATTGAAAGGAGGGGATTAAACTATCCTTCATTGTGCGAGTCGACGATTTCCTGGTAGGACCCTATAAAAAAATTGGAGGACGCTTAAGCTTCGCCTTTCAGAGTGTAACGCGATGGCGTTATCGGGCCCCTTGGGCATTGCATTTTTCTTTATGAGTAGGCTTCTGTACAACCTTAACGTGGGGAAGCCAGCTTACAAAGACCAAGCTTACACCGATCCCCTTAAAAGCGGCTTTACTTCTAAACAGTAATGCATTGCTGGGAAGTTTTTTCAGGGGCAATATAAGTCGTCTTATATTAAAATGTGAAGGCCCTAGGACAATTTTTTTATTATTTTAATAATTGTTTGCTATTACCCCGACAAAAACCACCTAGATCGCGTCGCCCCGACGCGCGCGCGTGTACAAAGTGCATTCCGCGGTCGGAGTGGTACGGGATGATTTTCTGCGCCACGGACACCGGTGCTTAGGCCGACACCAACGCCTGATTTTCTGCGACACGGGGCCCTTAATGCTATCGCGTTAATATCCTTGAGTCCGTGTAAAATCCCAGGTGACTCTGCTATACCATATCTGGCCTGTACTTGAGCCCTAAGACACCGGTTGGTTAATGTGATAGTTGACCATTTCTCTCTGTCTTGGCGATGCTTTATTTCCCAGCTGCCCTGTTAGCGTCAAAGCGTTTTAGCGTAAGACCCGAGGAGAAAGCAGAGAGCAGGTAGCTGCACTAAGTTTACAATGGAAGAGAGGAAAAAGAAGAACAGAACTGAGGCCACGCTCTCACGCGCTCGCGCGAGAAGCCCCCGTGGCACAGAAAAAAACCTTGCTCGCGCGTTCGAACAGTGACACCACCGTGAAGCGTCTTCTTCGCTGCCTCGCATCGACATTCTCGGAAGTGTCAGCATCCCAGCTGTCCTCGATTCACTCCTCACGCGTCCAGAGGGGACAATAGACAGCGTGTCCAACGTGTCCATCAACTTGGCCATTCACGACGTTCGGCTAGACAATCGGGAACTTGTGCTCAAGCCGCGGAACAAGGACGACGAACGCGCCTGCGACAGCTGCGTAGGACGCCGAAGGAAACTATTCCCGAGGGCCGAGTGCTACCTGCTCGTGGTTGGCGTCAAGGACAGCGTGTCCCAGTGCAACACCATGTACCGTCCAAGGAGCCTCGCGCCATACGTTGGTCGTATCTAGGGGCACCGGACGCTTTCTCATGATACACAGGTATTAGGGGCGAAGCACCTTAGGGCCGAGCCTTGTCCCTCGTAGTCCGTAGCTCTAGTTGGCATGGAGACCGCTATGTATGTATACGCATAATACTTATATATATATGTATATGTATAGTATATGTACGCCAAGCTCCGGCTTCCGGAAGCCGGAACCGGAAGCCTACTTCCGCTTCCGGTTCCACTTCCGGTTCCGCTTCCGGTACCGGAAGCCAGCGTCCGGCTTCCGGAGAACGCTTCCGCCGTTTTTCTCTCTCGTTCGTAGCTAGGAGCGTTGCGGTGCATAAGGGCGTTCGTTCCCGACGCGCGCTCTCTTTCTCTTGTTCCCGACGCGCGCTATGACTGTCGTCCGTAGCTAGGGGCGCTGCGGTGCACAAGGGCGTTCGTTCCCAACGCGCGTTCTCTTTCTCTCTCGTCCGTAGCTGTGGTTTACCCGAATGATTCCCCGGTGCTTCGCCCACTCATCATCATTCACTTCGTGGATATGCGGTGATTTTTTTCTTCTGGGATTTATGTCAAATGCCCTGTGAGCCACTCTCTTCTTTAAGTTCTTTAATGGATCGTTGAAGAAAATTTTATAGCGATGTATTGCGTCCTTTTTTTCATGCCGCAGGTGATTCTGACGAGTGCGACAATCAACACAGACATGTATTCGGAGTACTTCGACGACGCGCCTGTCATCGTGATTCCGGGCAAGGCACACCCAGTCACGCAGTTCTTTGTGGACGACCTCGTTTCAGAAAACATAGTGACCGCACAAGCGTTTCGAAAGGTAATGGCACAAACGGCTGTCCAGAAGTTCTGGCTGTGTGAAACGCTTCCGATTACTGGGTCTATTCTCAACTGCCGCGCCATGCACAACTTCGTCCAGTTGCCGCCTTTCATGTCTGCTATGCATAGCTTCAGTACCTAGAATAACTAAAATAGTGCCATTGCCCCTTCTTCTCCTTTTCCCTCTGTGTGATGACAATAACGACTTCTAAGGACATTCCCTTTAAATTAGGGTTGTAACAGTCACCCAGCCTGTTTGAGCTAGTTAGATATTCCCATATCATAATCTAGCAGTCTGCCTATCTATGACTCGTACCACTGTGCCTATTTGGTAGCATGTGGGCTGATCCCACTCACTCAAAAGTCCTGATCATCTTGTTCAAGGTCACGATTAATACATCGTGACCACATTGGTGAGTCACTGACAACATCTTGAACGAGAGGGAGATAAACATTTCAGCTCACAGGTGCTGTGTTAGCCCACAACATATAGTGGCAGCGACCAGCTGAGCAAGTGTGCTCGAGCGGTAATGGACAGAAAGAAGGGCAAAGAGATGCGGGGGAGTTTGGCCTGGTGCAGCATCTCGCTCAGCTAGCAAGCCGCCACCGTTTGATAAGCGAGGCAAGTGACGCTACCGACGCTTTCGCCTTTTCCTTGACATTTTTTGTTGGTTTTCTCGAAATCCGGAGTTCTGCGCAAGAAATTTTTGAAGATAAGGGGTGAAAAAAACATGGATTGACATCACTGCTGGAAAAACATTTTCACTTGACCGATATTTCAAGATATTAGAGTGTGACTTAATGAGGATTACGTATTCGTTACCTGCTGATATTAGTGATGAGCGTTCCTATGTTTACTTTTTCATAGCTTACAACTTGTTATATTGTATATCTGTGTTTGTTATACCGAAGTTGGACTGCAATTGTCACAGCTCTCAATTTGTCATCTGCAGTGTGGTTCTGACGCGGTCCGGATTGTTCCCGACGTTTTCATGCACATCGTGGAGATGAAGCCTTCCGAAGCGATTTTCTGTTTCCTGCCCGGGTGGAACGAAATCAACACGGTGCGAGCAGAGCTTTGCGAGCGAGCTCCAGCGAAGTTTAACGACTGGATTCTGCCGCTACACGCGAGTCTGCGATACCAGGAACAGCAAAAGATTTTTGCAAATCTTCCAGCAGGTTGGTTTGTTCATTGGTCGGACAGATTATTGGTTGGCGGTACAAATCTATTTGCCTATTTACTTGCTTTTATTCAGTTTAACATTCACTGCAAATCTGACATCGCTTTTTTTGGAAGCTGTGAAGATTTAACACTCTTCCCACTGCCGATGACATTAAACTTTTATCAAATACTACATGTTTTTACTGCAATGTGCCTGACTTTATATAGATATGTTTAGTTTGCTTTATTTGCTGTTTATTGTTTGCACTGAACGCAGCCTGAACATCAGCGCCAGATATACTAGCACTCTGCGCTCATCTCTTCTTGCAAAACCGCTGGCTTGTCAAAT
Organism: Dermacentor silvarum; assembly: GCF_013339745.2. NCBI lineage: Eukaryota > Metazoa > Arthropoda > Arachnida > Ixodida > Ixodidae > Dermacentor > Dermacentor silvarum. The sequence continues at coordinate 299,186,369 of NC_051154.1, forward strand.
TTCGCAGTGGTAGTGTTTTGCAGCAAATTTGGTTTAATACAGTAGAATTCCGTTAAGTCCACTCCGGTTAATTAAATTTTTTGGTTAACTCAATCCAGACTGAAGTCCCAGCCGGCATCCATACTATGCCGGCATCCAGCTATGGACCAAAAGTTTTGGTATTTCGATCCTAAAATTGGCTTTCACTGGGTAATTCAAACTTGGCTGGTCAGCATCCACACACATGACCCCAATGATGACGTCAGTAATGAATCCAATATTGCAGTGTCTGTCTTGACCACACTTTGGGCACAGTGAATGCATGAGATGCATGCCATTTCCGGTCAAAAACGCCTATTTTAGGCCTGCTCATGTAGATGTTCAGCCGAAAACGAAAGCTCACGGTGAATTATTACAGCACTGACCAGATTTAATCGCACACCTTTTTGTGCAAAAAATTCGGCCTAAGGTTGCCGCCATGGTGCAATCTCATATGAAACACAAGACCAAAACCGAATTCACAGGATTCGCAGATGCCTACTGTCAGACCCAGCCTAGCCAGCGTCATCACCATTGCAATCACAAGATGGCGACCTATAATCTCAACAAAACAAGTTCTGACATAGCATGACGATGATGACGATTCATCAGTATGATTACGTGAGCACATTCAAACGATGAGTTATTTTACATGTCGATATATCAGCAACAAGTAGCGTCACATATTCATCGCTTTTGGAGAAACACATGCGTCGCAGGATGAACTATCAAGGTGGTTAGTCTGGGTGTGGGCCACATTATTTGCGATTTGCGTGCAGTCATTTGATAAATGTAGATTATTAAACACAACATGGACCTAACGGAGAGCACATTGTAGTTCTTCAAAGACAGTGATAAGGTGCTCCGAGAGTAAAGATGATAGACTTTACCATAAACAGAAACATGCAACATTTTTCTTGCTAAAACATGAGGTGCAGATTCGATTCCTTCTTCATGCAAGAGCTCTTTCATTTCTATGTTAGCTTTCTACTTTGAACCCATAAAATGTGGGTGAGCGTTCAATTCAGGGACATGTAAAAATCAAACAAATACTGCCAGGTGAATCAGTGGTGTGTTTCAAAGTTCTTTCAGCCCCTTGTTTAAGGTATATCGCCACCCAAGATATTTTTTCCCAAAAACGTGAATTTTATTTTACGTGAATTGTGGTGCGGAAAAAATTACGTCTCTATCTAGCTCTGTTCAAAAGTTAGCTCCTTTTGTAAAACTGCCCGCACAGTGCCCGGAAACCGAAACCGACATTTTCTGAAAACGAAAGTTAAATTCAGATCTTTAAAACAAACGTATGGTTGCGCTTAAATGCACAAGATACTTTTACATTAGTTTATAATGAACTATACTAAAGAATAATAAAATTGAGCAAGGGTGATCGATACCGTTTTTTTATTCAAATTGCAGCAATTGCCACATGGTGGCACATGACGTGGCATCGTGTTATTCACACTGTTCTCGTGTGTTGGTCTGCCATTGTGAAAGCTATGTTCTCGTCACTCTAAATGTCCTAATATTAAAATCTATATGATAAGTAATACACCACAGTAGCTTGCCTCAGCCGGGACCGAACACGTGTGAAGAAGGCCAACACTTTAAAAAAAGTTTACACCCTTTGGGTTGTATCTTGTCCCCAAACAATAATCGTCCTCTGCCTTGCTTGCGTGCCCTCTCTTGAAAACTCAGCGCTCGATACTTTCCTGCCGAGAATGCTGTGTCACGCTGATAACGCGCAAGCCTTTCGTGACTAGAAAGTACCGGACTCGCAGCGTTAAAAGAAATGCGGATAAGACAGATGACGGTTACTGTTTACGACCCAAAGGGTGTAAACTTTATTTAAATTGAAGTGTCAGTCGACAGTTGACAAAAAAAGAAGCCCCCCCCCCCCCTAAAAAAACGATGAGCTGCAAAGCCATGTAAACGGGAATACGTGGCAGCGAAGGAGGGACTCACATATGAGCCTGGTGGCTTTTAGCCTCCCGCAACCTTCCATTGCTGTATATTAAATGTTTGGAAAACTTTATTATTCGTTTCTCGAAACCTCATTTTCCGTTGTTTTATAATTGTTTGTTGCGCAAAAGCTCGTTACCTTTAAATAAACCAATACTTTTCAGTAAAGCTTTCCATGCTTCTTTCGTAAACATGATGCGATGCACTGAACTTGAAAACAAAGAATAACTTTTGAGGTTATAGGATTTCAATTCAAATGCAACTACTGAAACTACACAATTTTTTTTGTTTTTCGCATATAACACACTTAATACTGATGACAGCGCAAAGATCATAGTTCATTGCACAGCCGACATATACACATACATTGCTTCCAAGCCATTTTGTTTTCGTCTGGTAGGATCGGTACTTATGACTGCTGGCGTAATTTCGTAATTTTCATAATTAAATTGTATAGTTTTATTTGTACTTAACGCACCCGAAGGGTCTTTTTAAGCAGCCCATCTGAAGGAACACACAAAACAATCAGTCTAGGGTCAAAATCTAAAGAGATTTCCAAAATGGTGGCAAAATACCTTAACGCGACTCGCCGGGTTAATTCAATAATTAAATTATTGTCTTCATCGAACAGTTGTAAAATTACCTTTAAAATCCTATGCGAACGTATAACGATGTACTACGCGTACATCGAACTCCTGTTCACCGCAAGACTCGGTATATCGAACACTGTGCCACGCAGCGCCCCTGCAAGTACATTAAGGCGCATGCACACTAGCGGCAAAACGCGCGCCGCGCAAGCAGCCGCAAAGCAGGTTTTTCTTGCCTCGGGAAGGATCGGTCCTGGACCGATTTTTCGCGGTTTTCCCCATGCCGCGGATAAAGGAGACCAATGAGAGCAGCCGCTTCAGTGACGTGCGCGCGGAAACATGGTTCATGCGGAGCCGCCTGACCTCTCGATTCGTATTCGCGTCCGGTGTCAGCCGGAGACTCGTTTCGCACCACCGTCTGCTTGCGTTAGCTCTCGGACCGGAGCAGACGGAGAGTTCGAGAAGAGCCGAAGTCTATGCTGTCACGTGACTGCCTAAGCGGCGCGCCGCAACTTGGTTGGCCGGCCTGCCGCAGCTGCGTTATAGTGGCTAGCTGCGTTTATCGGCGGCGGCGCGCCGCCCGCGTTTTTCCGCTAGTGTGTACGCAGCTTTATAATGGCGACGCGATCACTTCTTGCCTCATCGGAAATATTTAATGCCTATAAATTAAAAACGCACTGTTTTGGCAGATGCTGTCAAACAAATGATGGAATCAGATGGGCAATACATTCCATGGAGTAAAAATGAGAAGGGGCGCTCTCAGCTTTGCTCGCTGCGTATATTGATGGCTCGTGCAAACTGCTGCTGTTCGTAATCGGCAGAAGCACATTTCCGCTCAACCTCAAGAACGCAAAAAGTCGCTCGGTTGAATACACATTCTGCAAGGAAGCGTGGATGGCATCTCCTTCGAGTTAATATATTCGGGATCGGGTGTTATTTTCCTATGAATCACTCCTGCGCTTATCGCGAATAAAGACTGATTGATTGTTTGATTCATTAGTTTCATACACAATAAGTATAAAGCGAACGTAGCCGACGCCACTCCAAACGTAGATTCTACTGCAATGGAACAGCGTTGCTACCTGTCACAGCTATGGCGAATACACGGTGATTAGCATGCCAGCAAAGCTCTTTCACTTGCTAGAAACCAAGTCAGAAAGCCATCTTTCATCACATTTTCTGCACTCTTCCTGCTGTAGACGTGCGCAAGGTGATCCTGTCCACCAGCCTTGCAGAGTCAACCATCAACGTCGACGACGTGGTGTACGTTGTAGACACTGGTCATCACCGAGGTCAGCGCTTCAACCCGTCCGCGGGTGTGAGCCTGCTCGGTACGTTCCCCACGTCGACGGCCAGTGTCCAGCAGGGAGCGGGTCGCGTGGGTCGTGTGCAACCTGGAGAGTCGCACCACCTGTTCACGCAAGATGAGTTCCTCTCCTGGGACCAGTTCAAGCGCCCCGAAATACAGACCACCGACCTAACAACGGTGGTGCTCGACTGTAAAGTAAGTGCAGCTTCACTTACTTGTTTGCAGTTAGAACACTTCATCATTAGTTCCACTGCTACATTGGTAAAGACAGGCCAGTGAACATTACTAGAAAAATATAGGATGAGAAAATGCACATGGCGGGCACAACTAGCCTTATATACAACATGTTATCAAAATTCACAGGGTATCTTATGTTATCCTTAAGACGACTTGAAGCCGAAAGCGCAAGTGCCGATGCATTAAGGACGGACGCATGGAGTACGGTGGGGTGAATCTAGTCGCCTAAACTCGCTTTCAGTCGTACATACAGCATACGGCACGCGGCGACGGAACGAAGTTATGTGTTCTGTCTTTTCAACAATTTAACGAAACCACCAAATTTTAAAAAGTTAAAATATAAATAAAAATAACCAACAGATTCACTGGTCTTCCATCTTCACATAGCGAAGGGCTCCGAATTTCCTCTCATATTTTGCCAAAGCGCCAAGCGAGCTGGTTATCAGTGTTTTGAGTGGTGCGCCATTTCAGCGAGTGAGAGGTGTTTTTGTCGCTTTCGGTGTCCGAAAAGCCTATTTCTCTAGGTATTCAAACGCGTCCGTTTGTGTTTCAAGTGTAATATTTTGCACGGACGTTGTTCGTATACCCACGCCTTCTTTAAACTAGGCCATTTCTACGTCCCGAAGTTTTGATGGAGTTGGTCTCTAAATGAAATGTCAAATAATTTTGGCGGTAAGACAGAATAATGTTTTGCTCGTTAAGGGACAGCCGTCTGTTTTGAAAGTACGACGAGTCCTGTTGAGAAAGGAATTCCTAGCACTAATTCGTTATTTCTTTAGGTCACTCGATTTCGCCCCGTTTGTCTCTGACTTAACCGAAAACCCAGGGCGCTATAACGCAAAGTTATACCAAACTTTTCTATTCCATTTCTGCAATCAGCACTCCAGGATTGCTTAAAAATTTTTCGGGCCACGCCCACTTCTCTTGTCGGGTGACGCGACGTCTGGAAAACCGTTAAAGCTCTTCATCTGAAATGGCGTATACACACTGATTATGCATGATTAGACCGAAGAAGAGAAAAATAACCATTTCTGATTTTAAACCTTTTTCATCATTAGCTCACCTTGTTTCAAAAATCGCTTTTCGGAACAGTGTTACGCCAATTGCGGAAAGTAGAGAAAGGCATCAATCGAAAGATTAGCCTTCGGACTACATACATTAATTTTACCGACCATTTCGATAACCGCCTTAGTTTTATTACAGTGACAGTTTTTGCCTCGAAAATCGAGTCAAATGTTTTGTCGTTTTCATAGGCTTCCATTGCTGGATATTTAACCCATGTGGGCAAAAAATTCAAGCTTTCCACAACCTAATCACTGCATTTGTCTCGTGGGGCTTGTTTTCTAGAACATCTCTGTCACCTGCCTTTTTCAACATTCACCGTGTATACATTTAGTTATTCGTGACAAACCCGTTTGTTCCAGTGAAAATGCGCTACCTTCGCGGCGTACGTAGCCGCTTGGGACACTAGCTGCTACCTGTACAGAAAAGCTGGATATAAAAGAAAGCTTAACTATGGAAGCAAGATTCGTCCTGGTTCACGAATCGAAGCCAGTACCAACGTCCTTCCTGTGTGACCTTTCTTCCATCTGAGCTAACCAGGAGTTTATAGCTGAACGCAGTACGAAGTCGAATCAACGACAACTCGAAGCAAATGATTGGGGGGAATGACAGTCTTTCCTTTCGTGAACCTTTTGCCCGCCGCGGTTGCTCAGTGGCTATGGTGTTCGGCTGCTGAGCACGAGTTAGCGGGATCAAATCCTGGCCACGGCGGCCGCATTTCAATGGGAGCGAAATACGAAAACACCCTGGTACTTAAATTTAGGCGCACGTTAAAAAACCCCAGGTGGTCAGAATTTTCGGAGTCCCCCACTACGGCGTGCCTCATAATGATGATCGTGGTTTTGGCACGTAAAATCCCATAATTTAATTTTTTTTCATAAACCTTCCTCCACCGTGCGGGTTTCCGCACAACTCATTAGCCGTGTCCGCAAAGCTCTGAGAGACCTATTCGTCATCCATTGCGAATGCGTTATACAGATCGCCGAAAGCATTAGTCATAGCATATTGTTTCACCATGCATGGTTAGATGCGGAATTGTTTGAAGTAACTAGAAGAGTATACGTGCTCATCCATGTTCGCGTATGCTGTTATAGCGCATTCCAAGCCTCATCCCTTCTTTTTACAGTTACGCTGTATACAAGCTTCGTACAGTACTTAACTACTCCTTTAGCAGAACTCCTTCCTAGAAAGAACCTCTTTCCTATAAGTTTAACAGATAAATCTACCCATCATTCTTTCGAAAGACAATGAAAGAATGATCGGTATTCTGAAGTATATACCATTAACTGTGCAGAGAACGGCATTAGCAGTTTCAGACACGTTCAAACCATGCATCAATAAGTTGTTCATTATTATATTAATTGTGCGTTCATCTGCTGTAACGATTTTCATATTTCCTGTGTGGGCTAGAGATAACAGATGCAGTTAGCGACATTGATTTCTTCGAGGCTCATTCACAGACACTCGCATCTTTCTTGCCTTCTAGCAGGTTCCCCCGCCCAGAGGCACAGGCACTACGGCGTTGTAGGCACGGAACCTCGCACAATGGCAGCAGGCTGCAGCCGTCGTCTCGTGCAGCGCCGCACCTGCGCCTGCCGTCTACACGGCCGCACCTTGTCCCAGCTATTGTCCAGCTTGTCCCAGCTAGGACGATGCTTTCATTAGGCGTATGGGAGCGATTTGAGGGCCCCGCTGCGCTGAAGGGCTGCTCTACTTGGGCAAGGCGTGTCGTGGAAGTCCTCGGCAAGCGCTACGAGCTTGTCTCTGAGCGGCGACCCCTCGCATGGTAATGCAACAAAACTGTGGCCCCGCATGCGCCGAGCGCCAGCGCTTTTCTTTCGTAATTTTTTTAATTATTTCTATTTATATGTTTGAATGTAGTATTGTTATATGTGTTACAAATACAGTTGATTGTGATCGAAGTGTGTTGCTGAGTTTATTCGTTGAACATGGATTTTCTGGGCGATGGTGATGGGCAAAAGTGAATGAGCCCTGTAGTCTAATTGCTTTCTCACTGTCATGATGCATTTTTTTTCTTTTCCATAACTTGCCGGAAAAGGTAGTTATTGAGGTCCTATTAAGTTTAAAAGCTACAACGTAAACTTGACACTCCTAGGTGGTGACCTGGTTGCCAGGCCAGATAAATGGTTTTGCTTGTGTCCTCGGGCTGTAATATACTGAAAGGGAATCTCATCCACGGCAGCATACAGTTAGCTGGAATTGGACGCCGCGTTGCGCGAAACGAAGTACTTCTAAAGCTGTCAAGATTCAGCCTTCCTTTTGAAGGATTCTTTGGGGAATAGCCGCAAAATACGCACACATCCTCTCATACAGAGAAATGTGTTCGCGTCGCTCATACCTAAGAGGGACTTGTGGCCTAAGTTCTCACGGGTAATGGTTATGATGATGATGAAGTACAAGCAGAAAATGATCAAGATTTATTATTTTTATTATTATTATTATTATTAATAATACAAACGTCCGTACTAGGCGCCATCTACTTCGCAAGATGGCGCCTAGTACAGACGTTTGTATTCTGTGCTCCCAGCCTTTTTACGGAAATTATCAGTTTCATCGCTGTATTTCATGCGAAAAACGTGCACACGTGAAGTGTATTGCATGGCCCGACGAGGACCTTGAGCTTCTGAAGTCTGGTGATTAAGCTTTCACGTGTAACCTGTGCCAGAACGCCGACCACGCCGACATTCTAGCGGCTAGGCTTAGCGATACCAACACGCCCGCTGCTTCCCCATCGGCGACCCCTCCACAGGGCCTCGCTCTTGTTGGGACCGGTTTTTAGGTGGTTGGTGACATGGCGGCCCTCCGTGGCCTTCTCCTTCAGGCGCTCGAGGGAATATCCTTCCTCAGCGATGAGGTGGCGCGACTGCGGAGTGACAACGAGCATCTGCACAGGGAAAACGCGCTCGCATCTACTCAGCAGGCCGAAACTATAGGTGCGCTACGCGTCGAGGTGCTCACCCTGCGTGATGCGCTTGGCAAGCCGTCTCCCATTTCTCCTACTGTGATGCTTCCCATTTCTCCTACTGTGCGGCGGCTCCACCCGTCCAAGAAAACGTTTTCTATGCTGCGACCGTCCAGACTGCTTCGCCGAGTGCTGCCACCGCTGGCCATCTCTCCAAGACAACTCGGAGTAAACGTCGGCCTGCTTGTTTTGGAGGTGGGGAGAGCAAGGCAATATCTATAGCGAAACGCGCCGGGCGACCGAAAGCCATTTTTTGTGTCCAGGCTTTCTCATAATACGACGTCTGCCGATCTGACTGTTCACCTGTCAAACGTCGGAGCACCGCCGATTGCCTGCAAACGCCTCAAGACGAGGGATAATTTGTATGCCTCATTTGTCGTCTGCGCTGATGAAGCCGTCGACGATGAAGCTCTTAAGCGCCTGAACGACCCGTCTATGTGGCCAATGGGATGCCTGTTCAAGCCGCTCAGTGGGGTGCTACACGACGGCATGCTTCATGCTTCAGAGAAGACCCCAAACGATCGAAGAGTGTAATCTGGACATTTTCTACCAAAACGTCCGTGGGCTTCGCACCAAGACACGTGAATTTTGCGCTAATGTCATTTTGTCTTCCTTCCTGTTTTTTTTTTATTTCCGAAACTTGGCTGAAATTTTCTCCTCAGATTTTTTTCGCCACATTATAACGTCTTTCGCAGTGGCCGGTACTTCAGTGGACTTAAACAAAAAGGTGGTGGCGTACTTATTGCCATTGACAGCTCACTCACATGTGTAAGGCGCAGCGACATAGAAAGTGTACAGGAATCGATTTGGCATGAAGGTAGCCTAGAGCGCTGTGATAAATTGTTAATCGGAACCTTCTACGTTCCACCGAATATTTCTCCTGACTTGTTTGATGAGGTCATCTCTTCTATTGAAAGTGTCTTATCCTCCCATCGCAAGCATACAGTAATCCTTCTTAGTGATTATAACACACCAGGAATTGATTGGAACATGCTTACATATTCTCATTATAATCATTACATAGAGAACAAATGCAGCCTGTTGTTAGACTTTCTGTCCTTCTGTTCTCTTCAGCAGCAAAACTTGATCTCCATTTCCTGTGGCAACGTTTTAGAGCTTTGCCTCTCGAATGCTCAAGCTATAGATCGCAGAACTGTTTCGCTTGATGTTGTTGATGAAACTGTGTTGTTTGATGAAAAATCGATCAGCGAATGCCTTAAGCGCTTGAAGCCTTCCCTATCCTGGGGTCCTGATAGCATCCCTTCCGCAATCTTAAAAGCGTACGGTGGTATATTTGCCCCAGTATTGACATGTATATTTAATAGCTCTCTGACTACTTACACTTTCCCTCGCATGTGGAAAACTGCCTCTCAGCTTTGAGGCAGAGCTTCTCCACTGGCATTAATTAATCTTCTCGCATTGCTTTCAAGCGGGGTGATTATGTTGGCTTGTATGATTTTTTGTGCACCAGAGATTGGTCCCTGGTCACAGATAAAACCAATGTTGATGACCAAATAGATCAGTTTACGGAGCTTGTTTTGAGCGGTATGCGCAAATACATTCCTCTGTACAGTTCTAGGCGCTCTAAATATCCCCACTGGTTCTCATCTGAACTCATAACTGCCCTAAAGCATAAAGATCGCGCGCACCGCAAATCCAGAATCCGTGTGTCTAATAAGTGGAGAGAAGAATTCCGCTTTTTTCGAACCCTCTGCAAACTCCTCTATAAGCGGGTTCATGACTCGTATATTGCATTCTTGGAAAAGAGCACCTCCGACCGGCCGGCGGAATTTTGGAAGTATATCCGCAAGCGTACTAGTAATCGCGGAGAGTGTTTTCGCCTGCTCGACTCTAGCGGAGTAGAAGTCCAAGCAGTCGCGGATTGTTTTGCTGCCCATTTCTCCTCCTTATATAAACATTCAAGTTCAAACGCTGGTGTCAGTCTGCAGCACAACGGCCCTACATCTAGTCCTGTGTTGTTTGATGAAAAGCCGATCAGCGAATGCCTTAAGTGCTTGAAGCCTTCCCTATCCTGTGGTCCTGATAGCATCCTTTCCGCAATCTTAAAAGCGTACGGCGGTATATTTGCCCCAGAATTGACATCTATATTTATAGCTCTCTGAATACTTCCACTTTCCCTCGCATGTGGAAAATTTGCCGTGTTTTTCCTGTATTTAAGTCTGGCCGATGTCTCAAATTATCGCCCGATTTCTCTTCTCTGTGCTACGTATAAGGTTTTTTAGCTTGCTCTTCACAGCGCATTGGCTTGTACTGTGAAGAACACATTGATTCCTAATCAGCATGGATTCCTGACCGGCCGCCCCACTATCACAAATCTCGCAGGCTTGATGACACATATCTCCGCGCCGGTACTTCAAAGGGGGCAAGTAGACACCATATATTGCGACCTCAGTAAAGCTTTTGATAAGGTAAGCCACTCACTGCTTCTCATCAAGCTTACGCACTTTGGTGTTGACTCGTCAATTGTAAATCTCTTGCGGAGTTATCTTTTTCATAGATCATGTTTTGTTAACGTCCACGGCCAAACTTCTTCTTCGTACATGCAAGGTAACAAGTGGCGTTCCTCAAGGATCAGTGTTAGGACCACTCCTTTTTTTTAATTTTTACTAATGACGTTCTTTCCGCCATTCGGCATTCTTCATTCCTTCTACATGCCGCAGACAAAATTTTTTAAGGTGATTCACACTGTTGATGACTGTCGCATCCTGCAGTCTGACCTGCTTTCTTTTTCTAAGTGGTGCACAGATAATAACCTCACCTTGAATGGTGCTAAGGCCAAAGTCATGACTTTCACCCGCAAAACAGCAAGCATTTCTTTTTCTTATTCAGTAGGCTCTGTGCCATTGTGTAAGGTCCGTGAGATCAATGATCTCAGTGTACTTTTTGATATAGCCTTACACTTTTCAGCTCACACCAAACGCGTTGCAATGCGGGGCATGCACACTCTTGGCTCTGTTTGCACACTGTCGAGAGAATGCAATGCTCCTACACTGCTCCGCAAGTTGTATACAACAATCTGTCTTCCTCAACTCGAATACGCGTTGGTCGTCTGGAACGGCATTTCTAGATCCAACATTGACATTATAGATCGGGTCCAGCAAAAGTTTTGAGCCATATATTATCACCGCTTTGCTAACCCGGACTCTGGGCCCTGCTCTAGCACTGTTGGATCATTGCCGTTGCCCTTACTTCACTGCCGACGTAATCGCGCTGACCTGCTTTTCCTTTTCAAACTCCTTCACGGTATCCTCATGTGCTAGAACTCCTCAGTTGTATCAAGTTTAGTTATCCACGCAAGATCACCATAGATCACAGACCTCTCCATGTTTCTGCCTGTCACCACCAACACTCAACCCTCCACAGACTACAGTCTTTATAATGCCCACTTTCATGACCTTGATATTTTTCGCAACTCTCTCTTTGTTCTGCTCTGAGCTTTCCGTTGTTGTGTCTTAGTTTCACATATTGTTCAACTTCCCTTCTGCTCATTTTTATTATGTATGAATTCTGCGCCTACGTTTACATCTATGTTCACTTTTCTTTTCAAGATTGTTATTTTTTATTCATTGTTTCTTTTGTGATATTCCCCTGCTGTATTTCTTTTTCTATGTATACGTGCGCCAGGACCTAGACCTCACGGTTGTCACTAGGCACGATAAATAAATGATTGATTGATTGATTATAGTATAATATTATTATTATTATTATTATTAGTAGTAGTAGTAGTAGTAGTAGTATTAGTAGAAGTAGTGGTAGTAGTAGTAGTAGTAATAGTAGTCCCGCAGCATGGCGCCCAGTAAGGACGCATGCTTGCTCTGCTCGTGCCCTTTTTTCGGAAAACGGCAGTTCTTTCGCTGTGAAAAGTGTCAAGAACGTGTGCATGCGAAATGTGTGACCTGGCCAGACGATGAACTGGATCTTTTGAAGTCGGGATAACGCACCTATTGCTGCAATTTGTGTGAGTTAAATCAGCAGCGTGTTAAGCCTAGCGACAACCACCCGACGGCGTGCTCCCCGCAGCTTTCCCTTTCCCAAACTGGTTCCCCCTTCTCCTCTTGTGCCCCACCGGGTGACCTTGGCGGCGGCATGGCAGGTCTGCGTCGCCTCCTCCTCGACGCGCTGGAGGGAATCTCGTTCCTGAGCGAAGAAGTTTCCCAACGGCGAGAGGAGAATGGACGCCTTCGTAAGGACCATTCCCGCGGCATGGAGCAACAGACCCAAGTCGTCGCCTCCCTTCGAGCGGAGGTTCGTTGCCTGCGTGACGAGCTGTCTCGACGTGCAACTGCCATGCCTGTGAAGACACCTGCTGACTCCAGAAAGTCATCTACCCTTACAACTTCTTCTACTCCTGCCTCAGCGCGAGCTAATCTACCTGTGTTACAACGCACTGCTGAACGACGAGATGCTGTTTCCCCACGTGATTTCGCTTCGTCCACTGAAAAGTACCCGAGAATACACAAAAAAAACAAGAGTCCTGCCTCGGTTGGAGCGCGAAAGACTTCCACATTATCTGTAGCTCAACGGCAGCACCGACCTAAGGCTATTTTTGTGTCTAATTTGAGCTCTGAAACAACCTCTTCCGCCCTGACCAACCACTTAAAGGCATTGAATATTTCTCTCCTCTCCTGCCTGCGACTTATAACTACATAGCAATCATATTCTTCTTTTCATGTAGCCGTCGATAAAGAAGCCCTTAAGCACCTGAACGACCCGTCAATGTCGCCAATGGGTTGCTTGTTCAAGCCATTCCGTGGGGCTCTACACTATGACATGATTCATGCTACTGAAATAACCCCCAAGCATCAAAGTGTCGTGTAATTTGGACATTTGTTTTACCAAAACGCTCGTGGACTTCGCACTAAAGCACGTGAATTTTTTTGCAATATAATCTCATCTATTTTTTCTATATTTGCTATTTCTCAAGCTTGGCTTTGTGGTGACATCTACTCTTTAGACTTCTTTCCACCGCACTACAAGGTCTTCCGAAGTGACCGGGACTTCAGTGGATCTCAACAAAAAGGTGGTGGCGTACTGATCGCAGTTGACAATTCACTGAGATGTGTACGGCGCATCGATATAGAAAGTGTACGGGAGTCGATATGGCTAGAAGTGAGCTTAGCCCTATGTGAAAAATTGTTGATTGGATCGTTCTATGTACAGCCGAATATTTCCCCTGTTTTGTATGATGAGGTCATCACTTCCATTGAAAGTGTAATATCCTCCCATAGTAAGCACAAAGTAATTCTTAATGTAACAGAGCGGTCGACGGTCGGGCATGCGCCAAATGTCTGACTTACGCGCGGATGGCCGAGCCTCTCCAAAATAAGGAACCGCCTGCGCTGACTGAAGCGTCGCATACGGGGTGACGGCAGGTAGGGGCGCTGGTGCAGGGATAGGGGGCCTGAATGCGTCGGCATAAGCCGCACGCTGGTAGTCGCTCATAGTGAGAGGCGTCACCGGCGACGGGGCGGTGCATCTTAAAACGTCAGCGTATCTTGCCCGTCGAGGTTCACTTCATGTTGTGAAGGCCTTTTCTGGTGGAGCGGCCTGAAGTGCTGCTTCGTAACTTGGTGCGCCGAGCGCATGCTGCACTTCGTCACGCACGACGCTAGCGATGAAGTTGGCTGAAGGCTGTTGCGTCTGATGCAGCTGTCGCAGCTCGTCGCGGACTACCGCTCGGATAATCTCGCGAAACGACTCGACGTCGGTCGTGAGAGCTCCTCGGCCACTAATACCTCTTTGACTACTTCCACTTTTCCTCACATATGGAGAACTGCTCGTGTTTTTCCGGTATTTAAGTCTGCATGTAAATCAGATGTGTCGACTTATCGCCCAATTTCTCTTCTATGTGCTACGTCCAAGATTTTTGAGCTTGCTCTTCGCAACATATTGACTTTTACTGTGAAGAACTCGCTCATTCTGAATCAGCATGGATTTCTCACCCACCGCTCCACTATCACAAATCTTGCAAGTTTCATGACACCGATCTCCTTGCCGGTACTTCAAAAGGGGCAAGTTGACACCATTTACTGTGATCTCAGCAAGGCTTTTGATGTAGTCAGCCACTCGCTGCTTTTGATCAAGCTTACGCACTTTGATGTTGACTCGTCAGTTATGAATCTCTTGCGCAGTTATCTTCTTACTAGAACGTGTTATGTTAACGTCAATGGCCAAACGTCTTCTTCTTACATGGCAACTAGCGGCGTCCCTCAAGGGTCAGTATTAGGACCACTCCTTTTAAATTTTTATATTAATGATGTTCTTTCTGTTATTCAAAACTCTCCTTTCCTTCTATATGCCGATGACATCAATATTTTAAAGAAAATTCACACTGTTGATGACTATCGCTCCCTGCAGTCTGACCTGGTTTCCTTTTCTAAATTCTGCAAGGATAATCTTACCTTGAATGCTCCTAAGACCAAAGTCATGACTTTCACACGCAAAAGAGCAAGTATTTATTGTTCTTATTCTGCAGATTCTGTGCCGTTGTGTAAGGTCTGCTTGAACAATGATCTTGGTGTACTTTTTGATGCAACCTTACACTTTTCGGCGCACACTAAACGTGTTGCAATGCGGGGTATGCACTCTCTTGGTTCTGTATGCAGACTATCGAGGGAATTCATATCTCCTACACCGTTCCGCACAATGTACACAACCATATGTCTTCCTCAACTCGAATATGCGTCGGTCGTCTGGAATAGCTCTTCTAGATCCAACAGTGACATTAAAGATAGTGTCCACAAAAAGTTTCTAAGCATATATAATCAGCACTTTGCAAACCTGGACATTGTACCCTGTAGTAGCACTGTTGGATTGTTGTCATTGCCCTCACTTCGCGACCGACGTAATCGCGCTGACCTTCTTTTTCTCTTCAAACTTCTTCGCGGTAACCTCACGTGTCCCGAACTACTCAGCTGTGTCATGTTTCGTATCCCACGCAAGATCACCAGAGAACATAGAACTTTCCATGTTCCTGCCTGTCATCACGAACACTCAGCTGTCCACAGGATACAGTCTTCATAACGCTTACTTTCGGGATCTTGTTATCTTTCATAACTCCTTGTCATCGTTCTTTTCCGAGCTTTGCCTAGTGTTATAATTTCATGCATTGTTCAAGTGCCTTTCTCCTCCTTTTTCTTTTGTATTTGCTTCGCGTTTTCTTGTCCGTACTCTCTTTTTTTCACAATTTTTATTTTTATTCATTTATTTTTTAATGATTCTCCCCTACAGTGTTTTCTTTTTTCGTTTGTAATGTATGCGTGCGCCTGCACTCAGACCTTAGTGTTGTTCCTGGGCACGTTAAAAAACCTGATTGATTGATTGATTGATTGGTTGATTGATTGATTGATTACAAGTTCCACCCTCAAAGTGTTTCTTGAACTCTGGTAGCACGGAAACGCAGCATCCGTTCCGGTAACAACACGAAGCTCAGCGTGAACTTTTATCCCGGAGACTACGTAAGCTTGTACCACTATCCTGAAAACATTGAGCGGTCGTTTGTATATGGGGCAGCATATGTCGAATAACAGGTTTACTGGTTTACTAAAGTCATTGAAGATGGTTTGTAAATATTCATACCTGCAAAATCGTTGAAAAAAGACGAAGTCCGCTCATTTCTATAGAAATAAAAATGCCAATAAATCTGACATGCTGCACACACACAAGCGGGGTAAACAGGCCTGGAGAAGTGGAAGCTTCAATTTAGGTGCTCTCGTTGTCTTTGCAACTTTTATTGCAACAATGACCATTTCAACCAAATTGAATGTGTTGAAGCCAGCATGACAGGTAATCTTATATATTTCTGGAGCTACGTACGTGCGCTCTGACTGCTTGCAAAAAGAGCGCCGAAGATGTCTGTCTTTTTTATGAAATTGGCGAGGTTGTCTCGAGCACTGCTGAAGCTTTTGCAGAACATTTCACTTCTGTATTTCTTGTAAACGATGCTTCCTCCTCAAATAACCTTCCTTCTCAGTGTGGTACGCTGTGTGCCTGTATAAAGAATGCTACCTGCACGTAAGAAATTTCTGCTCAAGGCACGAAAACACTTTCGCGAGAGGTGATTCTTACGTACCGGTAAAATGTTCTGCGAAGAACATGTTAGAGCGTTCGGGCTAACCTTGATTAAAAAGGATTTGACATTACTCACTCTGTAGTGCTGAGAAGGGATGGAAGCTCCATGGGGTATGTATAGCGCATATACTTAGTGCACAGACGATTATCTCAAGGAAAGCTGAACACGCGCACCTTGCATTTTGAGTCGTAATTACCCAGATGGTTGGGAATACAACACTTGTTAGGTATGGAGACGTTAACATTACGCCATTATTAAAATGCTGGCACCTTTCAAATCATATTGGGAGACGGGCAGTGACGCGATTTTGGAGAGCACGAGAAATCGCACAAAACTTGATCCAATGAGTGAATTGACTCAACTAACACGGGAAGCGACCGCAGGCACGTTTGAACGCGCACATACTTCAACAAACGCTACTCTGCGCACTGTTTGAGAAGCCATGACAATAGAGCCACGATCGCTATTGCGCGCAAACGCATTGCTCCCCTGCCGGCTTACCCATGGACAAGCCAGACGTACGGACAAGGTGAGGTGCGTTATTTCGAGCGCCTTCATTTGATGACGTAGGGTCGCAGACTTCAGGCAGTGCTGCGGCCTTAACTTGCTCTAGGTAGTGTTGGCAGGACCGACGCAAACACGAAACGAGTGAACGACAACGTTGCCAATCTTCGCTCGCAATATAACCATACATGGGGGGGGGGGGGAACGGGGTGGTATTAGCGACATGAGAATGCCAGGAAACGCTACTACTAGACACGACTGCGGTTGCGGAAAGACTGCATAAATTTGGGTTCAAGGTGCGAAACGGTTCCTGCTATTTCTGAAAGATAAACACCACGCAAATATGCACGCCGTGCTGACTCAAAGCCGCAATAAAGCAGCGTAGCGTCTAAGCGATACTACGGAAGCTGTCGCACGTGACATCATCACTTCTGTGCCCGCCGCCCAAGCTTTACAGCTATGGCATTGCTCAAGGGCGCGGCTTCCATCCCGACAGCAGCAGCCGCATTTCGACGGGGGTGATTTACAAAAACGCTCGTGTACTCAGATGTAGGTGCACACTAACGATCCCTGTGAGGTCAAAATTATTTTGGAGTTTGCCACTGAGGCGTGCCTTATAATCCGACTGTTGTTTTGTCACCTACAGATTCATAATTCATTTAAAGTTTAACACCTTGTTCCACGATACATATACGAATTGCCTTGTGAGGCAATGACAATGCTAACCTTCTCGGAGGTTATGAACAATGGCGCACAACAAGGCCTCAAGCAAAGGTTCATCTTTGTGTCAGGCCAAAATTTCCATATAGGCCTAGTGTTTCCTTATGTATGGCCAGGAAACCAAGAAAACCATAACAGGGTTATGCTGACGCCATCACCACGGATATCTTCTTCATGGGAAGAAAGGGGGGTTGGAGTTTTGGGCAATTTATTTGGATTCTTCGGCGGCATGCTGCCATCAGAAAATGCCAAGCCACTTCGAATCAAACGCTTGCGGTTCGCTGGCCATTTTTCGGCGCGTTTTGCAAACGATGGCAAACGAAGGGTTTGGTTCATCCGCCTCCGTCTCCATGTCACGTGTTCAGGTGGTTCAAAATTCGCGTCTTGTGAGCAAATAGGGACACGAATTGGCGCTGAGCCGTGCTCCATCAATGGCAGCAGAAGATAGCGCCAACCTTTCCTTTCTCAAACGAACCACTTAGTAGGACACGTCAGTACAATATGGCGTTGCAACAGCAAGTGGCCTTCATTGCTGTACCCAAGGATGTATTTTTTAAAAAGCTGGAGTAGAAATTATGTCAAAGTTTTAGTAGGACCGTCGCCATCTGAGATGGGGCGCCGTGGAACGTTTGCTTATAGTGAACAAATCCAAGTTCTTTCCTTGCAGTCCCTACGAGTTCAATTTAACTAATTTTGTCACGAAGATACATGTCAACATGCATGTTTGTGTTACTGGTTCTAGGATGTAGCCCGAGCTCATTCTGCCTCCTTCAGTACTCATTCAGCCTCATCCTGAAAATTATGCTGACTTGAACTACTGTGGTAAATAAATGAGAAGGTAGAATGTAAATGGTCTATTGCACGAAACAGGTTTTCTAGCCGGGCTTCAGAAAAGAAAGGCATTTGAGGCTTCAATGTCAACATTTGTGAAATCCACGCTGGAGAACAGCAGCATGCTTGAGCTGTGCGGCAGAAATTGAACTCGAGTATATATGCTGGGACGTAAACAATTTTGCGTTGTGCCCACGCTATCACTACGCCACCATTCACTTTCATTCGGACACTTGAACATGCTTGAGCTATAAAAAAATATATCATAGCAAAGTATCCTAGTCGGCTTTTATGATCCGATGCTGAAAGATTGGGGAATCTTACAGCGTATTTTATGGGCTCATTCCGACAGCCGTTTCGGTTCGCGTTGGTGTCCGTAGCAGCTACAGCCGGGAATGAGAAAATAAATACCCAGTTCCCGCCGGGTTCGAACCCGGGCCCGCTGCCTGGGAAACAGCTACTCTACAACTCAGCCACGTCAGCGCTTGCTAGAGTGCAGTTAGTATACCAAATCTAGAGGAAAAGCTAACCATAGCGCCCATGTATTGAAATCGGGAAGCGCAAGGGTGCTGCCATGTTGCTACCTTATGCAGGCGCGCAGGCGCAGAGGACGAGTCGTAATTCAGACGAGGCGCGCATTCAACGCGATCCCGAGCCTCTGTCAGTAGGGTAGCGCCATCTAGTTAAGGCACCTGCAAACGCAGCCTTTCAACACCGTAAATTTTGCATCACAATCGTTTAAATAGCCGTGCGATATTTCTGAAAAATATACGGATTGAACTTCAAGCGTTGTCCGTGCCTACGTGTGTGTACTTGTTTTTGCATATATTTTGAAGATTTTTAGTGCTACAAAAATGAGTCGTAGCAACATGGCGACGCCTATGGGGTTCCCACTTTTTTATCCCAGCTTTTCTTCTAGAGTTAGTATACTAACTCTATGCTTGCTAGCATGCAGCGGGAAAATGCGTAGAAACGCGCCCTAGCGCGCGAAGAAACACGCGATTAGGGAGCCTACATGCAACGCCGTTTTAGGGTGGTGACAGCCTTTGTAAGGGCACTTGCCGCCGCCAGCTAAATTGGCGGCTTAAATCAGGGGCACAAAATGGCGAAAGACCAGCCGATAGACCACATTTCCCACAATCCTTGGTGACGTGAAATTAATTAACTTATTTTAATAAACTTTGCCATCAGCAGCCAGAGACAAATGGCGCGTCTGAGCGCCGTACACGGCAAGTCTACCTTTTAGTTAAACAGACTAGTACGGACAGTCTTTATTACGGCACACTTCGTAAAGCACTCTTTATATATTATGTACAACTGGAAGGCAACGGCAATGCTTAATGCAGTTCACATTCTTGGCGTGAGATAATGCTACCATGAGCATGCCTACAAGCCTTATAATTTGTTGCTTTACATGTGTCGCAGGACATGTAATAGAAGAGTAAGTTTGATGTGTTAAAAGGAAAATGCAAGTAGTATATGAGAGATGTATGCAGGTTTCTTGAGCGCATTGGCGCGAAACTGAATTAGAGAAATTGAATAGATTGCGTGCCAACATGAGTACATCAGAGCATGACAAAAAAAAGGCAGAAAGACTGGGGACCAAAATGGCTATCCACCAAATTTGGCGGCAAATAGCGGTCAAAATCTTGGTGTTGTCACCACCCTAAAACGGCGTTCCATGTAGGCTCCCTACACGCGATGAGACATGTGCGCCGCGTGGCGTCGATACGTGTACACTCTGCATTGCATTCGCATATTATTACACCAGGTGACATGTCATGTAGCAGATACACATGTAGAGTTATGGTGATTTGTACAGGTTGATCTAGAGCGCGATGATCAATCCACGAGAGATCAGCAAAATCCGGCATGGGGCGACCCAATCCAGATCGACCAGCTAAAAATAAACATGCTCCGGCAGGGAGGGCAGCGCAAGTTGGGCGCCCATCATATCCGCCCGCCATATCGCGATTTCATCATTTGCACTGATTTGCACCTCAAGTAAGTATATTCTAGGCACTGTTCCTCAAGCCTTTGGCAGCGCTTCTAGAATGGGGGAGTGGGCCAGCGGACGGTTTGGCAAGCGCCAAGGGTCAAGCAAAAAACGCTGAAATTGCTGCGGCGACGCCGTCGCCTTATCCTCCTCTCCCCAGTGCCCATTGGCTGAGTAGCTGTCGTCTGCTCGACGCAGCGTCGTTTGCGTCGTTTCTGCCACTCTTTCTCCACTTTCTTGACTACAGGTCAGTGTGGATTAACATCAGTGTTACAGCCACCGAGTATCAAAACAAGATGTAGCAGAGTGAAATGCCTGTCAAAGCTCCACGTAGCCGCGGTATAGTCTCCGACACGACCAGCGTTCAGCCAGCGCTGCAGCGTGGTAATTACGATGGAGGCCTCAAAAGAGCTGAGCCACCCGACCAATCCGGAAGTGACGCCAAGCGTCATCGGAGTTCCGGTGAAATCCGTCTCTGCTCGGTAACTGTAGCGGGAAGCACAAAGGTAACTGCAACACCAATGCATTTCTCCCAAAAATTCTGGAATTATTATCTCGAAATTGGCCTCATCCTGAGAATTCGTTCCAAGTGGATCCGCCTTGCGAACTTCACGGCTAGAATTTGTAAATTGCAATATGCCCCATAAGGTTATTAGTTAAAGGCTTAATTAGAGATTTGTTCTTAATTAGCCGATCATAGATTTCAATTTTTTGTTCAAGTAATGTCCGCCTCTCCGAGTAGACAATCTCATCAACTAGAATTGTACTATCTGCCGCAGGCAACCTTTAAAAATTTTTGAAAGTGTTCGCTGAAACACCCTGCATATTTTGTACCTGAACAAACCAATCTGGCTAGGTGGCATTGTCCCCGCTGCGTTTCAAAGGTATGCCAATATAATAATAATCATAATCATCATTAGCTGGCTAGGTGACTCTTTGTCACCGCTTTGTTTCAAAGCGTATGCCAATAATTCCGTCATCATTATCATCATCATTAGCATGGTAGCGTGGCTCTTGTTTTGCGATGTGAAAAGCGCGCCGCATAGCGTCGTTACGTGGACAAATATATCCCAGTTGCATAATAATTCACCAGGTGACACGCCATGTAGCAGTTGCATAGGTAGTTGCACAAGGTAGCGAAGGTTTGAGGAAGAAAAAAGGTTACATGTGAAGCATACCTGATGAAACAGAGCAAGCTAGGTGACTATTACCATCCCGTTTCAAACGGAATGTGATTAAATCACCATCGTCATCATTTAGCATCGTATCGCGCCATTTATTATGCGATGTGACATGCGACCACGTAGCGTCGATACGTGCGAACATCACATAGCAGTTGTCCCGACCTGTAGCAGTTGCATGTTGCATGTAGCGGGACTTGGGTAACTCAAGTAGGCTAGGTGACTATTCATCACCATCCCGTTTCGAAGCGGATGCCAATAAACCATCACCATCAACAGCATCCCATCGTACCACGGAACAAGGGATATGACATGTGACCATGCAGTCTGGATGCTTGTGTTTACTCTTCGGTACACGTTATGGCGCCTTCTCGCAAGGTACGAACCTCTGCTGAAGAAGTGAATCGTATAGCTACGCGCACGGCTGCAACCAGGCAGCGTCAGGCTCAGCCGACTCCTGTGCAGAGCCCGACGTGTTGCGGCGCAAGCCACATCTCGCCTTCGACGCCGGGCGGACAGTTGAAATTTTTCTCGGGAAGACGACGCGAAAAGCGTTCGCTGCGAAGACCCTGTAGTGCTTGGTGCAGAAAATTTAACTATTATGCAGCTGCTTCTGCAGCTGGCACTGTGACTGTGCTGCGGGTGCTGCGCTGGCCTATGACGTTTCTTTGTGACCGGTTGGTTTTGCCGTTAATTTTGTGCTACTACCTGAGCTGATCACAAGAATTGGTTTGGAAAAGGTAAACCAAATGGAAAATAAACGATGTTGAAGTTCTTAAACATGTGAAATAAGCTGCAATATTGTACAATTTCAGCTGTTGCATAAAAAAGGAAAACCATGAAAGAGGTCAATGCGCATGAAAGGCAGCACGCTTCATTGATAGAAGACAGACTGTTGATGCTGCGAAGAACAGACTGACCTCTGTTGATAAATATCCTTGCGCTGAAGTCTTCGTTAAACTACTGTGAGGGACCTAGTTTATGTCCCTTTGATACAGTGAATTTATAAATTGGGACAAGGCGTACAAAATGAGAAATTCCCTTGAGGTTACAAGCTTTTAAGTAGCTTCATTTTCATTCCCTCCAACTCAATTATACATATTCAAGTATATACAACTGCATTCGTGAGCTTCGCTTCCGTGAATGCGAAAAATATGACCACGTCAATGCAGCCAAGAAGCAGAAGCGCAGGACATTTATAGGTTTAATAACGGCTCTAGTTATCGAAACGACAAGCATATCCCAAAAGTGTGTTTTTCTGAAACTGGCGATTTCTCATGTTTCCCTGCGTGACATGAACCACAAATAAAGTAAATCATGGATGCATGCTCAGAGCTACACAGCGTTACGTAAAATTAATCAACAGGATCGAGCTCACGTGCTGGCCCAGTTGAGCACACATAAAAATGAAAGAAAAATTCTGTGGATCGTACGCACTGTAGTAATCGATGTAAGCGGAGCTTAATTCTGTGCTGTTTACTTTGATGGATGAGCGGTGATTTTGACACCGAATGCTTAGATTATTAAGCGTTTATACAATACGAGAGTGGTGAGTTGATGGCTAACGTTACCTTGCGTGCACTGCTGCTTTTTGTGGGCGAGAGCACAGAACACACAGTGAGAACAGTTCGCTTGAGGTCTTGTTGTGCGCCATTATTCATAACCTCCTAGAAGGTTAGCATTGTCATTGCCTCGCACGGCAAATGGTATATTTATCATGGAAAAGTGTTAAACTTTAAATGAAAATGGGGCTCGTAGGTGACAAAACCACAATCGGATTATAAGGCACGCCCCAGTGGCGAACTCCGAAATAATTTTGTCCCCATGGGGATCGTTATTGTGCACTTACATCTGAGTACACGAGCGTTTTTGTAAATCACTCCCGTCGAAATGCGTCTGCCGTGGTCGGGATGGAACCCGCGCCCTTGAGCAATGCCATAGCCGTGAAGCTTGGGCGGTGGGCACAGAAGTGATGATTTCACGTGCGACAGCTTCCGTAGTATCGCCTAGACGCTACGCAGCCTTATTGCGGCTTCGCGTCAGCAGGCCGTGTGTATGTGCAGGGTGTTTATTTTTCAGAAATATCAGGAACCGTACCGCAACATGAACCTGAATTTATCCCGTTTCTCCGCAACCACCGTCGTGTCTATAGTAGCGTTTCCTGGCCTTCTCACTTCGCTTCTTCCGTCTCCCCCCCATGTATGGTTATACTGCGAGCGAAGAGTGGCAACGTTGTCGTTCACTCATTTCGTGTCTGGGTCGGTTCTGCCAACACCACCTAGAACAAGTTAAGGTTGTGAAGTCTGCGACCCTACGTCATCAAATGGAGGCGATCGAAATAGCGCACCTCACACAGTCTATACGTCTGGCTTGTCCATTGTTACGGCGGCACAGGAGCACTGTGTTTGCGTGCAATCGCGATCGTGGCTCTATTGCCGTGGCTTCTTAAACAGTGCGCAGACTAGCGTTTGTCGAATAATTTGCGCGTTGAAACGTGCCTGTGGTCACTTCCCGCGTTAGTTGAGTCTATTCGCTCATTGAATCAAGTTGTGCGCGATTTCTCATGCTCTCCAAAATCGCGACACTGCCTGTCTACCAATATGATTCCAAAGGTGCCCGCATTTTAATAATGACGTAATATTGTAACGTGTAACTGATGCCCAAGGCAATTCACACTTTATTTACTGGGAAGATAGTGCAGGCCAAAATGGCGATGCTATAGCAAGCGGGAACTCGTCGTCTTCCTTCTCCTCAGTGCAGCCACACTGTGGCTGCTATTCCGTATCATCACCCGCGGCAGTAGAAGCACCGTCCCGGTGCTACACGTCCGCGCTGAAAGGTGTGTGGTATGGCTTTTGTATCGCCACGCGAACGATGTCACTTGCAGCTCACGATGACGCCTAGAGGTCGGCGGGTGTGATTTCATACGTGACATCGGTCACTTGTCGCACCACATGGTTTGGCGCAGTGTAGCGCGACAGCAGCTTTGCGGAAAGGCCCACACGGCGGATGGGTGACCAGAGAAGTACCAGAGAAACCAGAGAAAAGTGCACGTCACGTGGTGGTAATCATAGCGGCGTCTCTGGTGCTCCTGTGAGGCCTTGAGGCGGGTGCGGGCGAGCTGGTGCGCGTGGTCGGCGTGTGCGATCGCGTCGCGGGCGTATTCAGTGGCTGAACGTGCCGGCGAGGGCAGCAAAGTGTCCAAGGGCAACGCGGGTTCTCGGCCATATCGGAGATAAAATGGTCAATAGCCGGCGGTGTCGTGAGGCGATCAATTATACGCGAACGTCACATATGGTAAATGAAGATCCCAGTCGTGCTGGTCGACCGCAACGTGCTTCAAGAGCATGTCGGTGATGGTCCGGTCGAGGCGCTCCGTGAGGCCGTTGGTATGTGGGTGGTGGGTGTGCTGAACTTGTGCTTTGTCGAGCAGCAACTGAGGTTGTCCTCGACGACGGCCGAGAGGAAGCTACGGCCACGGTCAGTGAGTCGGTGGCGCGGAGCACCGTGCACTAAAATGAAGTCGTAGAGAAGAAAGTCAGTGATGTCAGTAACACAACTTGTCGGGAGGGCTCTGGTGATTGCGTAACGCTTTGCGCAATCAGTAGCGACGGCGACCCATTTATTTCTGGAGCCCAAGAGAGGAAATGGTCTGATAAGGTCTAGACCAAGACGGGAGAAACGGTTCGGGTGGGATGTCGATTGGCTGGAGACATCCAGCTGGAAGTGTGGAGGACTTCTTCCTGCGCTGACAGGGCTCACAAGTGGCAACGTAGCGCCGCACGGAGCGGGAGAGACTTGCGAAAAAAAGCGACGGCGTAGAAGGTCGTATGTGCGCGAGATGCCCAGGTGCCCAGCCAAGGGAGCGTCCTGAAGTTGGCGGAGGACAGTCGAACGCAGGTGTAATGGAATGACGAGTAGAAGGTCAGGGCCATGAGGATTGAAATTGCGGCGATATAATGTTCCCTCCTTGAGGAGAAACATCCGGAGAGAGGCGTCACCAGGCGTTGACTCCAGACGGTCGATCAGGACTCGTAACGAAGGATCGCGGCGATGCTCGTTGCTAATTTGAAGCAACTGAGACACAGAGAAAACGGAAGCGATGTCGTCCGCATCAGCCGGTTCGTCCACGGGGTAGCGGGACAAACAATCTGCTTCCTTGTGCAAGCGTCCCGTTTGACATTCCACGGAGAAGGTATAATCTTGCCGGCGTAAAGCTCAGCGAGCAACTCGTCCCGTAGGGTCTTTGAGCGAGGATAGCCAGCGTGCAGCGAGCGTAGTGATCAGTGATGACACAGAATGGGCGTCCGTACAAGTATGGATGAAACTTCGCAACAGCCCACACAAGAGCGAGGCACTCGCGCTCTATGATTGAATAATTGCGCTCGGCGGGTGAAAGAAGTCGGCTGGCATAGGCTATAACGCGATCATGTCCACGCTGGCGTTGTACTAACATTGCTCCTATGCCGTGACCACTGGCATCAGTTCGACCTTCCGTTGAGGCAGACGGGTCAAAGTGGGCCAGGATTGGAGGCGCGGTAAGGAGAGTAGTGAGCTGCGAAAGAGATGCGGTATGGTCAGGACCCCAAGAAAACAGGGGCGTCTTTCTTCAAGAGGTCGGTAAGGGGGCGTGCAATGGTCGCAAAATCCTTTACAAAGCGTCGGAAATAAGAGCAGAGCCCTATGAAACTAGAAACGTCCTTAGTAGACTTCGGCACAGGAAATTTCGTAACGGCGCTAATTTTGGCCGGATCAGGTCGAACGCCTCTGGCATCCACGAGGTGTCTAAGGACGGATATTTGGCGGCGAGCGAAGTGACATTTTGACGAGTTGAACTATAGACCGGCCCAGCGGAACACGTCAAGAATCGTTGAAAGACGGTCTAGATGCGTGTCGAATGTGGGCGAATAAACGATGACGTCGTCCAGATACCACAAACAGGCGGACGACTTGAACCCCTGAAGCAAAGAGTCCATCATTTGTCCGAAGGTGGCGGGCGCGTTACAGAGACCGAAAGGCATCATCTTGAACTGATAAAGACCGTCAGGGGTAACAAATGCAGTCTTCTCTCGGTCCGTGTCGTCGACGAATATCTGCCAGTAGCCGGACCGTAAGTGAATAGAAGAAAAATAGGTGGCACTGTGCAGGCAGTGTAGAGCGTCATCAATGCGTGGCAAAGGGTAAACGTCCTTTTTTGTGATTTTGTTCAGGTGGCGATAATCGACACAAAAGCGCCACGCTCCATCCTTCTTTTTGACAAGTACGACGGTAGAATCCAAGGGACTACACGAAGGCTCGATAATGTGCTTTTCAAGCTTCTTTTGTAGCGTTAGCTACACTGGCCTAGCCAAGCCTGTTTCGCGCGGCACATCAAGAGCCGTGCTGCGCATGCGCAAGGATCAGTGATGTCACACGGCTTGCGCACCGTAGCCACCGGGGCCGGCACCTCTCGCGCACTCCGCCGCCGCCACGCGCGACTCACCGCCGCCGGTCTGCGCATTCCAGAGGAGTGACGTCGTAGCCGTGGTAGACGCACTGGCGCCGGCGCGCGCTCGCTGTGCAGTCGCCGTCTGACACTGCGCTGGAGCCACTGCGCTTCTGACTGGCGTTTGTGTGTGTCATTGCAGCAGCAGTAAGCATGACAATCAAGCTAATCCTTGACAATCTAGACAACCAGGAGAGCTAAGAATAATCAGCTGAACCTTTGCTAACGCTACGTAAATCCTGGCATAGCCGAGCTAAGCCACTGCAACATTTTTTTTAACTTTCTGTTGGATAACAGCTCTTTTCGACGCAGAGACACGGTATGGACGTCGGTGTATAGGGTTCGCATCGCCAATATTTATGCGATGGGACACGATGGACGTTTGACTTAAGGGTCGATTGTCAAAGTCAAAGATGCCTCGATAGACTTCAAGAACGCGGCAGAGGGCTTCAGCTTGAGCAGGTGTAAGGTCACAGGAAACCATATTTTCAATGTCGACGTCACTGCCGTGAAATGACGTCATGGTATGGGCTGAGCTGTAGCTATCTTCAACTGTGAATGGCTCCACCTCATCATCCTGCAGAGCGCTAATTATAGCCAATGAGATCCCTTGAGACAGGACTTGCGCAGTTAGCGCGAAATTGACAAGGCGAAGGCAGGTGAGGTTGACAATAATTGTCAGCACAGTGTGCGGTACGGTAACACCATGTGCAAGTATAACGGCCGGAATTTGTGCGACCACTTAAGTGCCGTCAGGTACAGCTGGTGAGGAAAACAAGTCGACGTGTGTCAGAGGGAGGTGGTAGGCGAATAACAACCATGCAGCTCAAATGGCTGGGAGGCGGGTCCACAGGGTCAGCAAGAAGAGGGAAGTCAAGGCGAAGTGAGTTGGCCGAACAGTCAATGAGGGCAGAATGACTGTCGAGGAAATCCAGACCGAGAATGAGTTCATGAGGGCAATGCTCGATGACGGTGAAGAGAACGACAGTGTGTCTCTCAGCAATGCTGAGTCGGCAAGAGCACATGTCAACAATAACGACAGTCCCTCCATCGGCGGCTCGTACAGCTCGGTTCGGGGCAGGCGTCAGAACTTTCTTGAGCCGACGGCGAAGAGCAGCACTCATAATGGACACATTCGCCCCGATGTCAATCAACGTACACACAGGAACATTGTCGACGAGAACATCCAAAAGACTCTTGTTCGTTGGTAAGCTGAAGCAAGGATTTCGTGCTAATGTCCTCATTGCACGTTCACCTCCAGAAGCTTCACTGTCTAGTTCTCCGTCGGGTCGGGGGTGCGGCGAAGTGGTCGGAGGAGCATGGCGTGACGGGGGCGAGCGAGATTGACGGCGGGAGGGCGAAGGCGAGTGGGAGTAACGGAGTCGTGTCAGATGTGTCGCAGGGTCAGGTGATGGGTCGGGCATAGAAGGAGCAAAGGAAAAGGACACGCTTAGAGGGACATGGGTTGTAATCAGAAGAAAAGCGCGTCAGAGAAGTCTAGCGGCTGTGGCAGTGGCGAGCGATATTTCCAATGCGGCGGCAGTTAAAACAGATCGGCTTGTCGTCCACGGTTCGCCAATCGGACGGGTTGCGCTGCCCATTAGAGGAGTAAGAAGAGCGGGGTGGATACGCGTGGTGAGAAAGAGGTTCCGAGCGCACGGAACGGATGGAGTGCAGGCCGACGTTGGACAACTCTTGACGGACGATGGCCTGGATCGAGGAGATCGTCGCCGGAGAATGATCAGGTGACGGGAATGAAGGGGCCGCCGGTTGTGCTGCTTCGACCTCACGACGAATGATGCGGGTTCAGTTGTCACACCGCGAAGGCTGGTGGAAGAGGTCGTCACAACATGAGGTAGCAGCTGTGTTCGGAAATCGCGTGATGTGCTGAGATACCCGGCGGCTTTTAGCATGCTCGAGACGGCGGCACTCCTGGAGGATCGTATCGATGCTGGTGACGTTCGTAAACACCAGTAAATTGAAGGCATCGTCAGCAATGTCTTTGAGGACGTGATTAACCTTATCCTCCTCCGATATGTTCGAGTCAGCCTTGGCACAAAGGGCCAAGACGTCGAGAATGTAGGACAGGTAGGACTTGATCGACGTCTAAACACGTGTGGCAAGGGTCTTCTTGGCATTGAGTTGGCGACCGAATGGATTGTCGGAGCTTCTCTTTGAAGAGATCCCAGCTCGAGATCTCCTCTTGGTGAGTCTGGAACCATGCCCGTGGAGCTCCGTCGAGGTAGAAAAGAACGTTGGCTAGCATAACAGTCGGATCCCACCTGTGACTTGTGCTGACACGTTTGTATCAGCGGAGCCAGTCGTCGACATCAGGACTACCGACTCCGGTGAAAACACCAGGGTCCCGAGGAGGGGAAACGGTGACGTAGGTCGTAGCTGCAGGCGGAGACGCTTGCATAGATGAAGTGCCGGCAGCACGAGCCAATGTTTCAGTGGCGCCGTTGCGACCGCTGCGAAGCTCCATGATTGGTAGGGGGAGCGACCGAACTTCCACCAAATAATGTTACGTGTAACTGAGGCCCAACGCTATTGACACTTTATTTACAGCGAAGATAACTGTGATGTAGAGGTTTCGCTTCCAAAACCCACACATTCCGCACCTAAGGGGCACTGCTTGTAACTACGCCCACCTATATATAAGGAGCTGTCTAAGCTAATAAAGAACTTCTTCGACTCGGTACCCATCTGCGTCTGCTTGAGTTACTCGGGAGTGCCCCCGCGTTTCCCGCGTGCCCGGCGTGGCATCCATGGCCGCCGTGCCGATACAACAATTGGCGACGAGGATAATCCACATGCATCGCAGCTAAATAAATGTAAGTCGTCGACTGCGAGCTTAGTTCTGTGGCAAACCCATTCACTTTATTTCTGCCTGCCACCATTATTTTATGGCTCCCCCTTCGTCTTCTTCCCCACCCTGCTTGCAACAAGCCTTCTTCGACGTCTTGACTTCGCCTCATCTCCTGCCTTACGTCCTGCCTCGGAATGAACGCCGTTATACCTCCTCCTCCCTTCTTTCAGTGCCCCGGCATGCCGGTAATTCCCTGGCGTGATTGGCATCGCGTCTTGCAGGTGTATATCGACGCCGCCGCCAAGGACGCCATGCTGGTGCACAAGAAGGCACTCCTACTGAACGTCTTAGGAGTGGAGGGCGTCCGGATATACTTCGCCGCTGTTGAAGAGCAGACGCAGGCCGGCGCTGACGGAGGAACCAGCGACGCCGAGGCAGTCGACGTATTCCAGGAGGTGCTAGCGGTACTCGGCAGGTGTTTTGCGCCGGAAGAAGACGAAGTCGTTACACGACTACAATTCAAGAGGAGGACACAAGGTACGGAGGAGTCTACTACGACATTTCCGAAAGACCTCCAGAGGCTTGCAAAAACATGCGGGTTCGGGACAGCAACGGATGCTATGTTCACAGACCATATTTTGGCGGACTACTGTCAAACCCGCTACGCCGCAGATTTATTCAGATGGGTAACGAGCTTTCATTTCAAAAGTCTTTGGATATTGCAAGGGAAGAAGAACGCACTGACAAATTGATGCAAGAACTCAGCGTTCTTCACGTAGACGCTGTTTTACATCAGCAAGGACCGCAACATGGTCGACGCGATGAGCATCGCCTGCGACGTGACACGCAAGATGGCGGCCTTCCCCCAGCCGGGTCAAGGGCAAGATGGCGGCAACTGGTCCAGCCTCCCTCCCCAACCGGGTCATTATGGTGGCCAACGCCGCGAGCGTCCCCGACCGAGCCGAGGTCAAGATGGCAGACAGCGAGAGCGAGGAGGTGGGCCTCCCCGTCAGGGTAGAAGGCAACCGGGCGCCTCTTCTCCCTCTGCGTCATCGTCTACTCGAGCCGACGGCTGCTTCCGTTGCAGGTCGCCACAGCGCTGGGCAAATTTTCCGGGTTGCCCAGTGCGCCGCAGGTTCTGCCAGACTAGCGGAAAGAAGGGTCATCTTTTTCCAAATGTGCCATTCTGATGAAGACACCCAAGAGTCGTTGACGTGGTTGAGAAGCGGGTCAGCGCGGTTACGCATACTGCGACCGTCTTACATATTGAAGACGCTATCGGTGCCCTGGCCCTCTTGCGCGTTCCCGTGCTGGTCAACGACGTGGTGTTGCCACTTATGATTGACACCGGGGCGGTGCTGTCCCTAATGCATCTTGGACACTACCAACAGTATATATATTTCGCGCACATCCTACTTCGACCGTCACATCTGGTTCCATAAAACAACTCAGAGCATGTGGTCAAGATATTGGGACCCTTCAAAGCGGAAGTACGATTTCAGGACAATTCAGCACCTGTCACATTTTACGGGACGGAAAGGGGCTCGTCACTACTTGGGTTCGATGCCATTAAGGCATTGAAGATTATCATTGTCGGCGAAGCCATGTCCTTTACTGAGGTATCGCCCAGCCCACTGGACTCCGGCGTTACGTCGCGTCGGACTTGCGTGAACTTAATTGTACGGCACAGCGGACTTTGCAACTACGCCGCAGGCCAACCCCTGTTCGTTGTCACCGCCAGTGACTGTGAACATGTGCCGAGTGTTAGAGCCTCCTGCTTTTGCGGACTTGCACATTGCAGCGGACCATGCGACTGTACTCCGCCCTATCCTCCGA
The DNA here is from genome assembly GCF_013339745.2 of Dermacentor silvarum. Classification (NCBI taxonomy): domain Eukaryota; kingdom Metazoa; phylum Arthropoda; class Arachnida; order Ixodida; family Ixodidae; genus Dermacentor; species Dermacentor silvarum. Next base: position 299,217,978 of record NC_051154.1, read on the forward strand.
CCCAGGGGGTGCTGTACTCCGACCCAGGGGGTGCTGCATGTAACTACTCCCGCCTATATATAGGAGCTGTCTACGCTAATAAAGGACTTCTAGGCCTCGGTACCCATCTGCGTCTACTTGAGTTGCTCGGCCACCGTCCCGGCGTGCCCCGGCGTTTCCCGCGTGCCCGGCGTGGCATCCGTGGCCGCCAGGTCGATACAACAATAACAGAGGCCAAAATGGCGACACTATATCAAGCGGGACGCGGTCGACTTACTTCTCCTCAGTGCACCCACACTGTGGCGGCGGCTGTTTCGTATCAATATTAACGTCTCCATACCTAACAAGTGTCGTGTTCCCAACCACTGGAGGAAATACGACCCAAAATGCAAGGTGCGCGTGTTCAGCTTTCCTTGGGATAATCGTCTGTGCAATAAGTGGATGTGCTATACTTACCGCAAGGAGGTTCCATCCCTTCTCAGCACTCCAGAGTGAGTAATGTCAAATCTTTTTTAATTAGGGTTGGCCCAAACACTACTTAATAGCATGTTGTTCGCAGAACATTTAAACGGTACCTAAGAATGACCTCTACCGAATGTGTTATCGTGCCTTGAGCAGAAATCTTACTTACGTGCAGGTAGCATTCTCTACAAACGTACACATCATACCAGACTGAGAAGGAAGGTTATTTGAGGAGGAAGCATCGTTTACACCAAATACAGCACTGAAATGTTCAGCAAAACAATCAGAAGAGCTCGAGACAACTGCGCCATTTTCATAAAGAAGACAGACATCTCGGCGCTCTTTTTGCAACAGTCAGAGCGCACGTACGTAGATCCAGAAATATTTAGGATTGCCTGTCATGCTGGCTTCAACGCATTCATTTTGGTTAAAGTGGTCATTGTTACAATAAAAGTTGGAAAGACGACGACAGCACCTAAATTCAAGCTTCCACTTCTCCAGGGCTGTTTACCCCACTTTTGTGTGTGCAACATGCCAAATTTATTGCCCTTTTTATTTCTTTAAAAATGAGAGAACTTCGCCTTTTTTAACAATTTCGTAGGTATGAATATTCACACGCCATCTTCAATTACTTTCGTAAACCAATAAGCCTGTTAATCCACATCAGGTGCCTCATATACAAACGACCGCTCAATGTTTCAGGATAGTGGTACAAGCTTACGTAGTCTCCGAGAGAAAAGTTCAGACTGAGCTTCGTGTTATCGGAACGGATGCTGCGTTTCCTTGCTACCAGAGTTCAAGAAACACTTTGAGGATGGAACTTGTAATAATAATAATGATAGTAATAATAATAAATTTTTATCCTCTTCTGCCTTTATTTCATCATCATCATGACCATTACCCCGTGAGAACTTAGGCCACATGTCCCTCTTAGGTATGTGCGACGCGAACACATTTCTCTGTATCAGAGGATGTGTGCGTATTTTGCGGCTATACCCCAAAGAATCCTTCAAAAGGAAGGCTGAATCTTGACAGCTTTAGAAGGACTTCGTTTCGCGCAACGCGGCGTCTAATTCCAGCTAACTGTATGCTGCCGTGGATGAGATTCCCTTTCAGTATATTACAGCCCGAGGACAAAAGCAAAACCATTTGTCTGGCATGGCAACCATGCCACCACGTAGGAGTGTCAAGATTACTTTGTAGCTTTTAAACTTAATAGGGCCTCACTAACTATATTTTCCAGCAAGTTATGGAAAACAAAAAAATGCATCATGACAGTGAGAAAGAAATTAGACTACACGGCACATTCACTTTTGCCCATCACCATCGCCCAGAAAATCCATGTTCAAGGAATGAACTCTGCAACACACTTCGATCACAATCAACTGTATTTGTAACACATATGACAATACTACATTCAAACATATAAATAGAAATAATTAAAAAAATTACGAAAGAAAAGCGCTGGCGCTCGCCGCATGCGGGGCCACAGTTTTGTTGCATTACCATCGCAGGGGTCGCCGCTCGGAGACAAGCTCGTAGCGCTTGCCGAGGACTTCCACGACACGCCTTGCCCAAGCTGACCACCACTTCAGCGTAGCGGGGCCCTCAAATCGCTCCCATACGCCTAGCGAAAGCATCGTCCCAGTGAAAGGAGCACCCTTAAATGTCCCTGGTGACGTAGTCGACAGCGCCAGCACCGTCAACTCCTCAACGTAGAAACACACAGCTGAGGTGACAATAAGGCCGCCCGCAGAGCCAGGAACTGTGGTGCCACAATAGCTGGGACAAGGTGCGGCCGAGTAGATGGCAGGCACAAGTGCGGCGCTGCACGAGACGATGGCTGCAGCCTGCTGCCATTGTGCGCCGTTCCGTGCCTACAACGCCGTAGTGCCTGCGCCTCTGGGCGGGGTGAGCCTCCTAGAAGACAAGAAAGATGCGAGTGTCTCTGAATGAGCCACGAAGAGCATCAATGTCGCTAATTGCATGTGTTATCTCTAGCCAGCACAGGAAATATCAAATTCGTTACAGCAGATGAACGCACAATATGGTAATGAACAACTCATTGATGCATGGATTTAGCGTGTCTGAAACTGCCAATGACGTTCTCCGCACAGGTAATGGAATATACTTCAGAATACTGATAATTCTTTCACTGCCTTTCGAAAGAATGATAGGTAGATTTATGTTTTAAACTTCTAGGAAAGAGGGTCTTTCTAGGAAGAAGTTCTGCTAAAGGAATAGTTAAATACTGACAAAGCTTTAGAAAGCGTGACTGTAAAAGAAGGGATGATGCTTGGAATGCACTATAGCAGCATACACCAACATGGATGAGTACGCACACTTTTCTAGTTACTTCAAACAATTCTGCATCTAATCGGGCAGGGTGCTTCAAAACGCTATGACTAGTGCTTGACACCATAGCCGTCGAGCAACCACGGTGGGTAAAAGATTCATGAAAGGAAAGACTGTCATTCACCCGAATCATTTGCTTCGAGTTGTCGCTTGATTCGTCTTCGTGCTGCGTTCAGCTAGACTCCTGGTTAGCTCAGATGGAAGAAAGGCCACACAGGAAGGGCGTTGATACTGGCTTCAATTCGTGAACCAGGACGAAGGTTGCTTCAATAGTTCAGCTTTCATTTATATCCAGCTTTTGTGTGCAAGTAGCAGCTAGAGTCCCAAACGGCTACGGCGCAAAGCTAGCGCGTTTTCACTGGAACAAACGGGCTTGTGACGAATAACTAAAAGTATACACGGTGAATGTTGAAAAACCAGGTGACAGACACGTTACAGAAAACAAGCCACACGAGACAAATGCAGTAATTAGGCTGTGGAAAGCTTGAATTTTTCACCCACATGGGTTAAAGATCCAGCAATGGAAGTCTATGAAAACGACGAAATGTTTGGCTCGATTTTGGAGGCAAAAACTGTCACTGTAATAAAACTAAGGCGGCTATCGAAATGGTCGGTAAAATGTATGTAGTCCGCATACTAAGCTTTCGATCGATGCCTTTCCAAACTCACCGCAATTGGCGTAACACTGCTCCCAAAAGCGATTTTTGAAACAAGGTGAGCTAACGGTGAAAAAGGTTTAAAATCAGGGACGATTATTTTTCTGTTCTTCGGTCTAATCATGCATAATCAGTGTGTATACGCCATTTACGATGAAGAGTTTTAATGGTTTTCCAGACGTCGCGTCACAGACAAGCGAAGTGGGCGTGGCCCGAAAAATTTTTAAGCAATTGTCGAGTGCTGATTGCAGAAATGGTATAGAAAAGTTTGGTATAGCGTTGCGTTATAGCGCCCTGGGATTTCGGTTACGTCAGGGCCAAACGGGGCGAAATCGACTTACCTAAAGGAATAACGAATTAGTGCTAGGCATTCCTTTCTCAACAGGACTCGTCGTACTTTCAAAACAGACGGCGGTGACTTAACGAGCAAAACATTATTCTGTCTTACCGCCAAAATTATTTGCCATTTCATTTAGAGATCAACTCCATAACTTCGGGACGTAAAAATGGCCTAGTTTAAAGAAGGCGTGGGTATACGAACAACCTGCGTGCAAAATATTACGCTTGAAACACAAACGGGCGCGTTTGAATTTCTAGAGAAATAGGCGTTCTCGACACCGAAAGCGACAAAATCGCCTCTCACTCGCTGAAATGGCGCACCACTCAAAACACTGATAACCAGCTCGCTTGGCTCTTTGGCAAAATATGAGAGGAAATTCGGAGCCCTTCTCTATGTGAAGATGGAAGACCAGTGAAGCTGCTGTTTTTTTTTATATTTTAACTTTCTTTATATTGGTGGTTACGTTAAATGGTTGAAAAGACACAACACGTAACTTCGTTCCGTCGCCGCGTGCCGTACGCTGTATGTGGAAGTGAAAGCGAGTTTAGGCGACTACATTCACCCCACCTTCCACCATTGGCCGCAGCACGTTGGGCCGCTGCGCGTTTGGCTCCTCGTCGCTTTCGCATCCATTCGCATTGTCTAGCGCGACAGCGCTCCTTGAAGTCGCGCTCTTTATCTTCGGAGAGAGTGACACGGGTCTTACCCATACTGAGTCCAAGGGGCAACTGATGACGTCGTAAGGGAAATGGCTACGTCAAGAGAGAATGAGGCACAGCTATTGGTTGGTAGACTATTACGTTTTATCACTGACATTTCGACACGCATCGTCATGGACTAGCGTTTGGGCAGAAGCGTTCCTCGCTCCAGCGCATTTTGTCTCTTTGGGTCCCACGTGTGACAACGATACGTCAAGGGTGCGTTACAGGCCCCCTAGCCCAGAGGGGTATGTGCCAATGATCTTGGACCCTTCCTGAACAATCACCAGGTTTGGCCCCACATGACAGGGGTAAGTGCCATGCGCCTGATCCCTTTTGCACGATCACCAGGATTGGCCCATATTTTACTAATTGTTTTTCTACGCGTCGTTTTGTCCGCGGAGGCGATACGCCAGAACCTAGCCATATACAGCTTGACTGTTAAAAAATGTCCTGAGTTTCTTTTTTTTAATCTCGCGCCATCTCAGGTTTTCCGGATCCATGCGCGGTGGTGTCCGCTTTGTCCACCTTGTAGTCTGCTTGTCTACTGTTCCGGCTGCCGTGAAGGATACACGGTAATCAAAGACTCCCCACATTTTGGAATAATAGTTCGTAGTACTGAGGCGTTGTTAACATGACACGTAAAATGAATAACGATGCTTATTCTGAAAATTACGGTAGTTGTGAAATTCGTAGTACAGAAATATTTTTACATTGAAACTATAAGAAGTGAGCAGGGGATTTCCAAAAAGTTCGATAATCTGAAAAGTTCGTTAGTGTGGTGTTTCTAGTAACGAGCTTTTGCTGTATGCTCTGTGGTAGAATAAACTGCATACTACAATATTCCTATGCTGCGTCATTGGTTACGACTAGGAGTGTGCGAATACCCAGTTTACAATTTAGAAACAAATGGAAATAATGAAAACCAAGTAGGAGTTGAATAAGAAAACTATTGGTTCTAAATGAAATGTTTTAACCAGGAGAGGTACGAAAAAATTACGTAATTTTATTGCAGCGCCAATATTTTACAGGAAATTATACTTTTTGGTCAACAAAATTATCTACTACAACACTTTTGCTTGACAGTACCACAACTGCTGTTATTGAATGTCGTGGAGGAAGGATACCAGATTTTACTAGTATAACCCGCACCAAAAATTCAAAAAATGAAGTAGTAAAGTCGGGGTGCGCGTTTTATGCAAATTTCGCCTTAAGACATGGCATAAGCAGCGTGGCCACAATGCGTGGCCATTGTATCGTGGCCTAAGTTCAACAATTTAATTGAATTATGTAGATGCGCGTGCTAAAACCATAATCATAATGTCAGGCATGTCGTAATGGTGGACTCCGGATTAATTTTGACCCTCTGGGGTTCTTTATTGGGCACCTAAATCTAAGCACACGAGCGTTCCTTTATTTCGCCCCCGTGGAAATGCAGCTGCCGCAGTCGTGATCGAAACCGCGACCTCGAGAAACGCCATAGCCTCCTGGTTAGCACAGACAGCAGAGCAACCGTCCTGGACAGGTGTTTGTCCCGGGTCCGATACCATGGCCAGGACACATTTTTCAGTTACGGAGCGTTCTTTCTTAAAAAATGCAGTATCGGTTTTCTTTGCAGCTTCATTCTACAGTCAAGTAGAAGACAATTTTCTCTTTTTTAACAGCTCTTTGGACAGAATGGCTACAACTCGCAACTTTCAAAAGGCGAAAACAATAAAAGGAGAAAAACTATCGTGTACTTCGATTTAGGAGCACGTTAATGTACCCCATGCAGTAAAAATTATTTCAAAGTCCCACACATGCGCTGCCTCATAATCATATCATTGTTTTGCCACATAAAACCCTAGAATTTTGACCTTTACAAAGTGGAACTATTTCGCTAAGACCATCCTTGATCTGTATATAATCAAGTGACGGAACTCAAGCAAGCCATGCAAGTCTTCGGGCTCGCGAGGAAAAAAGTCGCTATATTGAGTCGCTATAGAGAACGAACAAGGTTCTCTGTAGCTTGTTAAGTTGGAATACTAGTTTCATTTATTGGGTATTCTTAATAGTTCATAGTAGTTCTGTGCCTATGTTATTTTTTCTTTGCCCTCTTATACTCTTTTATCTGTATCCATGTAATTATAGAGCATCTATCCCCTCCCTTCTATGACTGCAGTTATTTTGTGTCCTTTCCATCACTGCGTACTTCAGGTGTGCATAGAAAAGTGAAACCGTTAAGAAGCCTACGGTCTTTTCCTTTCCTTTGCGCCGTCGTATTTACGATAAGTTAGCGGTGTACTGTCTCCATTATACGACCCAATATAGGCAGGTTATAGAAATGTGTCGTTTTTCGTATATGACTCAGTACAGAGTTGTAAACTTGATGCGGCATTTTTTTCTTTTCTCTTAAATTTCCAACCAGATGTTTGCTCTTTTGGTACCTGTAGATGTATACACAACATTCTCTTACCAGCTTTTGCTGTAAAGTCAAAGTACCCAGGGATTGGACCCTATAACGCAGCCTAAAACGCCCTCCGCTAGTCTCAACTTTGGTATTGAATTTGAGGAAACATACAGAGCCTCTGTGTTGAAATAAAAGCACCCTCCGACGTACCTGTCTTACCGTGACGCATTCGGAGTACGAATAAGTACTTGGACTCAATAAATACGGGCCGAAACGATCGATATTACGATGCTAAAGTTAGGATTTGCCAGATAATTCGAATTTCACCAGTAAGCACGCATGCTCCTGAAACCTATGGTAACTACAATAACGACCCCTTTAGTGTCAGTGGCAGTTTCAGCGGAGCTTAGGGTACAGTGCGTGCGTTGAACACACAATTAACTCTCATAGCAAACGCCTATTTTCTGCCCAGCCTAGGAAGATTTTAAAGCAATAACGGTACTTCACCATCGCTGATTACGGTATTTACCTGATTCTAATGCGTGCCTATTGTTTTTATAGGAAGTTGGGCCAAGAATTGCCTGCGCGCTACAAATGGATACGGAACGTTCTCGACGTTCGGTCACGTTACCGCATAACAAGACTGTCATGCGGCAAAGCTTTCATCAAAAACCGTTAGACGAAGCTCACTTTAGGAAACCGGTTGCCAGTTTAAAAAATCGAGTGCACGTTAAATTTCTGCGGCGTTTGGGAGATCTAATGTAAGATCTACGTTAGTTTTCTACTTTGTATACATATAAAGTGGGTGCACGTTTGATTAGTGGGCGTTTTAGATTCGGGGCAAATACTGCAAATTGAACCAGCGTTTTCGTGTTCTCCAGCATCTTGTTTAATTCGACCAGTCGGATAATTAGGTCAATTTTGTCGGTCACGTCAGGGTCGCTTAAATGAAAGTCGGCTGTATGTCATAATGCATACACCTTTTACGTACCGAAAACGGAACCGATTCACACAAGTTTTACAGCAAATTATTTAGGCAGTTATGACGCTTGCCAATATTTTTGCACAATTTAAAAAGTTCGGACCTTCATTCAACATACACAAAATACCAACATCTTGTCCGCGGTACACCAATGCATTTAGAACCACAGTATAACGAAGTTTGCTTATTCACGAGTTCGATATAACGAAATTTCAGTGCCGCCTCGAAGTAATACCGACACAACAAATGGAAACTTCCGTAATGTCAAGTTTCAGGGACTTCAAGAAGACACTGACGAAGCATTCACTTCTAGCTGCCAGCGCTTTTCGTGATAGCGTCGTCCCACTGTGGGGGACACTACCAGCCGTGGGGGTGGAGTGGACGCAAAAGCGTGGCTGGTTTCGCTTTGTACTGCTCAGGTGGTGCTATGATCGACACAGCAAGAAAATTTATTTTTTGTCGCCAACTAATAAATTAAGCAAAATAACTTTTTTTCATTCACTGTCCTTTTCTGGCTTCACTGTCACTGTCACATTCACTGTCATTCACTGGCCTTTTCGGATTGCCCCAGAATTCGGAACATTTTGCGGCCTCTTCCATGCAAGAATCCATCAGCTACTGTAATCACTTGCATGAAAGATGGAATTTGAATATAAAGAAAAGAAATTGCTGATTGGACCGATTTGTTATATCGAGGTTTAACTGTATAAGCTATAGGCATGTATTCGTCCAACTCTGATAGGGACAAGACACATTTTAAGATTTACTTCATTATGTCGATAATTCATTATATGAGTTTAACTCTACTCACACACATATTCGATTGTAGCAACTCTACTATAGGCTTCACGTACATAAATAGGATGGTATCCGTGTTGATTATATGTAATATTTAGTGTACTGACTTGTATTCTATCATAGAAACTCTCACACATGAAGGGATGATATTTCAGTTTTACTTTGTTATATAAAATAATTTGCTATATACCGATACAACCACACGAATATTTTTCGATATTGTAAGATCTTCGCCATAAGCTTCTCAGACATAAAAGGATGACACTCTGCATGTGCTAAGTTTTGAAAGCATGATATTTTTTGATAATAGAGCTGGTTATTTCATAAACATCATTACATCATGATGAAGCTGCAGCTCGAAGAAACGGAGATCGAATCCCGGCCATGGCGGCCCCACTACGGCGTGCCTCATAATGAGATCGTGGTTTTGGCACGTGAAAGCACCTAATTTAATTTTGAAGAAATGAAGCGAGCCAATGTATCATAATGTCATGATGCCTACACCTTTTAGGTGCCGAAAGTGGAACAGATTCGCGCAAACAAGTATTACAGCAAATTATTTAGGCAGTTACGACGCTTGCTAATACTTTCTCCACAAGTTAAAAAGACCAGACCTTCATCTAACGTACAAATAAAGTACCAACTTGATAATTTCACGTCAACAGTGCTTTACAGGGACATTGCAATGAAATGTTGGACCACATAAAATAACCTAGGAAATAGCATTAGGAAGATGCGTCACAGAAAGCTAGCAAGAATTTATACCAGAAGTGAAAAGGAATGCTACCATTAGCACACACTAGAAATAGCGCAGAATCCGAAGTGTCGAGAACCAGGGCCTGTCTGGGTGTCCAGGCCCGACAGCAAAATGAGCGTAGCGCGCACGGTTATGAAATCTGCAGCTTAGTTTCTGGCCACTGCATGCTCACATTGCAAGCTAAGGTGTTATTTAGATGAAGAATTGGGTAACTGCTAGCCCTTACAACTTTGACAATCTTATTTCGATTGAGCCGTACTGCTTATCTACAACAAATTTAGCTAATGTAAAACTTTGTCGCAGTAGGTCCTTTCAGGAAGAAGACAATTTTAGGTTCCATGTTGGCCCAGGATATGCGTGGCGCTACCGGTTTCTCACCTGCGTGCAAATATTGGAAGCTGTAGTCTTGCACGCTGGTAGTACTTCCATGACTTCTCAACCTTCGCCATGAGCTCACGGTCTATCCGAAGGTTGGACTTGCTGGACACTGTGAGCTGCCGTCCTGTCATGATGTCGTAAATAGTTCTTTTGGCGCCGGCGTTGTCGGGCACCACGTCACTGCCAGATGCCTCCTCTTCGATTTCGTCATCGGGCAGGTGTGATGCATTGGCTACAATTGTCTAAAGAAAGCAACAATTTTCTTTAAAGCTGTGATGCTGCCTAGTTGGCAATGTATGCAACGTGGTAGCTTTTTAAGAAGCAGCATACGACACAAAACAGCTCTAGTTGCATACAATATTTGCCATAAGAAAATACAGAATCACTGAATCCGACATCGTTAAAACATATAAAGAATCATCATGAACGCAATATTTCTGAAAGAAAATAGCTTTTGAACACCATCATACGACGACATCGGAACAACTTGACTGCTTTCAGGTGATCAAAGTTAAAACGTCAATGAAACTTGATACTGTTATCAGCGATAAGCATTTTAAATTTACTTCAGTATATCAGAGCATTCGTTATATCCATTTCTGGGCGTAATAATGCTACATCCGTGCCTGACTGTAGTGGGTGACAACTAAACAATACGATGCAGCAGCAACTACAGGTCAGCCAGACTCCAAGACAATTTGTACAGATGTGCAAGCCAACTGACTTCTTATTTCTGGGATGTCAAAGTGGAGGCGAACTTGTTTCAACGTCGGCATCTCTGTGGGACTACACTTCGGACCGTAGAGGCACACAACACCAGTGCAACAGTTTTATAAATGGAGCTAGTAGAGAATTCTTAGGCTGTCACCAAGCACAGTTGCTGATTTTCATGTATTGTTTGGAGAACTAACAAGTGTTGATCATGTTCCCCATTTAGGGCTGGGCTCCTTCTACGAAGCGGGAAATGTGAACAGCGATTTTTTCCAACCGAAGGAGCGCACTTCAACATGGAGTGCATACGAGCCTACTTATATTTGATTCAAACTCACAGGAAATGCAAATTTTTTACTAAATTAGCACATCCTTAAATTATCCCAAACAAAGTTGTGTGTTTGAATTGATATGCACACCAGGTCATGTACAAACAGCCATACAACCTGGTCTACCGGAGGAGTAAAAAAAAAGTGCGATACCTACAAGTTACCTGGTTGTCAGTGCCATTTTATAGCAGCAGTAGCCAACATGCACCACATTCAAATAATCAAATGTTGCTCTTTCGTGTCTTGTAAAGGTTCTCTAAACAGCCAACTTTCCGATGTTGCTCTGTCTAGAAATGCCAAAACGTTCTAGTTACCTAAGTACTGGTTCGAATTGGGCACTTTTTCAAAACCACTGAACACACGGTGGACAAAATAAAAGTTTCTTTTCAGTAATAATTGAATTTGATCATCGCGAGCAAACTGCATTGTAAATGCACGACTTAAGGAAAAACTTTTGAGCGCCTGTGTCATACAATAACATGTGGGTGCAAAACATGTAAAGGAGGAAAGAGGAAAATAGGAAAAGAGGCAAAGTAAAACAGGGAAATAAAGGAATAAAATCACGGTTAATGAAAGCCCTACGTAGAAGGGTTCGCAGTGTAGCAAAAGGTATCTGCTTGGAGCGCCCGCTACAACAACGGTTACAGCGAAGCAAATGTTTGTTCGCTCACAACTTGAAGTATGTAATCTAGCAGCAAATTGTAAGAGCAACTTGACACATTCTTGACACAATGGCACACTTGAAG